>NC_140579.1:750946526-750949026 GCF_964204655.1 Triturus cristatus
CCGTGTTGAGTTGTACTTTGGTTGATGGGCCTGGACATGTGCTTGTTTTGTTAAAGGCCTCAATGATGTCGTCAATCACTGGATTGGAGGTGGTATCAGGAGGGCCAAGGGAAGCTCTGCGGTCATTATTAATTTTGTTGACCACTTTAACTAAGTAGTTGTCCATAAGGCCAGGTCCGGCTACAACTTTGTCCTGTTTAGCACTAGGCATAGTACAAGAGATGTTTGATGTTAATACACTGGCAATAACCAATAAAGGAGCAGCAATACACCTTTAAGAAAACTGGATCTCAGCGGGACCATACGGGATGTAGACAATATTATAATGTAATATGTCCTCAGATCGGGCAAGGTCCTCAACATGCGATCACTCACTTGAATGGTGTTCTGAGACGACGAACTAAGATCTTAGGCCCAGCCCCAGCCTCGTCCGGCCCCGGACGGCCACAGACGGTCCCGCCCTTGTCCCGGGCTTAACCAGGCGCGTCCCGCGAAGCAGGCCTCTGGGAGCTTTGTAGGCGCCTCCTGGCGCTTGCGCCGCTTCAGAGCCGCGCGCCGCCGCTGGTGCTGCCGGGAGTTGTGGTCCCGGGGCGGCGACGCGGGAGATAGTGCTCACTGGTGCGGCAAGGACTGCCCTGGACTCTTGGCGGTGGCGGTGGCAGAAATAGCGTGGCGTGGCTCAGGTAAGTTTTGGCTGCTTCCCCCCCGCTCCGCCGGCCTCTGGGAGCTTTGTAGGCGCCTCCTGGCGCTTGCGCCGCGTCAGAGCCGCGCGCTGCCTCTGGTGCTGCCGGGAGTTGTGGTCCCGGGGCGGCGACGCGGGAGATAGCGCTCACTGGTGCGGCAAGGACTGCCCTGGACTCTTGGCGGTGGCGGCGGCAGAAATAGCGTGGCGTGGCGTGGCTCAGGTAAGTTTTGGCTGCTTGTAGGGGGTAGTGTTTTAGGGTTGAGGGTAGTGTAGTTGTGTTTGGGTAGTGAAGGTGGTCGTGCTGGAGGTAGTGTTGTAGGGTTTAGGGTAGTACAGTGATGTTTGTGTAGTGTAGGGGGTCATGCTTGGGGTAGTGTTTTAGGTTTTTAGGGTAGTGCAGTGGTGTTTGTGTAGTGTAGGGGGTCATGCGGGGGTAGATTTAGTGTTTAGGGTAGTGCACTGGTGTTTGTGTAGTTTAGGAATTCATACTGGGGGTAGTGTTTTAGGGTTCAATGCAGTGTAGTGGTGTTAGTGTAGTGTAGGGGATCGTGCTGGGGGTAGTGTTTTAGGGTTTAGGGTAGTGCAGTGGTATTTGTGTAGTGTAGGGGGTCGTGCTGGGGGTGGGTTTAGATTATTGCAGTGGTGTTTGGGTAGTATAGGGAGTTGTGCTGGTGGTGGTGGTTTAGGGTTTAGTGTAGCGCTGTTATGTTTGGGTAGTGTAGGGTGTCGTGATGCGGTAGTGTTCTAGAGTTTAGGGTAGTGCAGTGGTGCTTGTGTAGTGTAGTGGGTCGTGCTGGGGGTAGTGTTTTAGGGTTTAGGGTAGTGCAGTGGTATTTGGGTAGTGTACGAGGTAGTGCTGGGGGTAGGTATTTAGGGTTTACGGTAGTGCAGTGATGTTTGGGTAGTGTAGAGGGTCGTTCTGGGGATAGTGTTTAAGGGTTTAGGGTACTGCAGTGGTGTTTGTGTAGTGTTGGGGGTCGTGCTGGGGGTTGTGTTTTAGGGAAGTACAGAGGTGTTTCTGTAGTGTAGGGGGTAGTGTTTTAGGGTTTAGGGTAGTGCAGTGGTGTTTGGGTAGTGTAGGGGGTCATTCTGGGGGTAGTGTTGTTGGGTTTAGGGTAGTGCAGTTGTGTTTGGGTAGTGAAGGGGGTTGTGCTGGGGGAAGTGTTTTAATGTTTAGGGTAGTGCAGTGATGTTTGTGTAGTGTAGGGGGTCATACAGGGGTTAGTGGTTTACAGTTTATGGTAGTGCAGTGGAGTTTGTGTAATGTAGGGGTGTGTGCTGGGATAGTGTTTTAGGGTGAAAGGTAGTTCATTGGTGTTTGGGTAGTGTAGCGGGTCATGCTAGGGGTAGTGTTTTAAGGTTTAGGGTAGTGCAGTGGTGTTTGTGTACTGCCGGGGGTCTGGCAGTGCATAGTGTTTTAGGGTAGTGCAGTGGTGTTTGAGTAATCTAGGGGGTCATGCTGGGGGTATTGTTTTCGGGTTTAGGGCAGTGCAGTGCAGTGGTGTTTGTGTAGAGAAGGGGGTTGTGCTTGGGTAGTGTTTTACTGATTAGGGTAGTGCAGTGGTGTTTGTGTAGAGTAGTGGGTTGTGCTGGGGGTAGTGTTTTAGGGTTTAGGGTAGTGCAGTGGTGTTTGTGTAGTGTAGGGTGTAGTGTTTTATGGTTTAGGGTAGTGTAGTTGTGTTTGTGTAGTGTAGGGGGTCGTGCTGGGGGTAGTATTTTAGGGATTTGTGTAGGCGTGGGCAGAAAACTACGCTCCGCCAGCATAGCAGATAAAGCCAGCCACTCCTGCTCACCGGCCCGGTCCCTGCCTCTAAA
>NC_140579.1:750954026-750959026 GCF_964204655.1 Triturus cristatus
TAATATGACCATGGCTGACAGAGTCAAAAGCTTTTGTATATTCAATATTCAATATTCAAAATAATCTTTATTTCGGTCATAGACCATAAAAGATAAGCAATCCACAAAGACATACAATTATACAAAAAGAAGAAAAGGGAATTGCAGTTCATAAAAAGTAAGTACAATAAAGATTAGATTAATTGGCAGTTAATTCATTAAAACAGTAGATAAAAGATTAAAAGATTAAAATATTATAAAAACAGTAAGAAATAGCATCAATGAGTGTTGATTTATTCCAGGGGATTAGACAATAAAAGGGAACTTCTCCTTCGCCACACAGCATACCAGAAACGTGATACCGAAAAAACTATAGGTAATGCAGTGTCTGTCTTCAGAATTCTGTAGGCAACTTTACAATGTGTAGTCCCCAAATTCCTACAGAGTTGAAGGAGCCAACGTTTTCTGATAGGTTTATATGTGGGGCAAAAAAAGAGGACATGTAAGTCACTTTCACTAGAAGCCCCACAGGTTGGGCAGTCAGAAGGATTATTTATCGACCATTTTCCTGTGAATGCTCTCAGGGGCAATGTTCCATACCTGAATTGCATATATAATTTCCTAGAGGCGTTAGGCTCCATCAGGTCTAAAACTGGCTCTATTTTGAAGTCTTCTTTAGTATTAAAGAAGTCCATGGTCAGTGAGCCTAATTTGTTATTGGTTAGCATCATGTTTTTGTTATTTAACCAAAAAGCGTTTGCCAATTCAGCTCTAGAGAGTGTAGGGGCGTTTATTTCAGGATGGTGCCATAGAGCAGGAAACCCTAATCTAATGAGCTCCCTTTTTATATAAAGTAACCACGGTATATTATCTATACCACGGGGGGTCAATAGCGATTTTAAGTCGTTTTGATAATCCTCTAACTCTGGTGTTGCCCACAGCCTGCGCCAATACAATAGTGGCCTTAAAGCAATTTCGTCTTGGATAGACCTTACTCCCAGGTCCATTCTGAGTGGTATAAGGGGAGTGCTGGGTGGTAGGGACAATAACGACCTTAGGAACTGGTTCTCAGATCTGCCAATGTCTCCGGTTAGACAGTGCCCCCATAGTTCAACCCCATAAAGAGATGCAGCCCGTGCTTGTACTTTATATATCTCAATGATAGGTGCTATCGGTTTTGAGATGGAAGCTCTGTATAATTTAAGGATCCCACCGCAAGTCTGCGTGAGTCGTACTTTAGCTTTTGCTAGCTGGGGACCCCATTCCATCCTATCCGAAAGGGTGACACCGAGATATTCAAAGACTGAAACCCTATCCAGAGTAACACCATTGAGAGAAGGGTTAGGACCATTTTTTTTGGGCGGGTTGCAAATCATGAATTTTGTTTTTGAGGAATTGACCTCAAGGCCTCTCTGGGAACAAAATTCAGAGAAACTATTGATGGCACGTTGAATCCCCATAGGGGATTTAGACACCAGAAGGGTATCATCAGCAAACATTAGTGCGACCACCTGCTCGTTGTTAAGTTTGGGGGCATCGATGTCCTTGACTCCCCTCAGGTGGGACACTAATGCATTAGTATAGAGAGAAAATAGGGTTGGGGCCAGGACGCATCCCTGTCTAACTCCACGGTTAACAGGGAACTTTGGGGTCAGATTGCCCCACTTACCGCACCTAACTTGGGCGAAATTATCATTATGGAGCCGTTTTATAATCCCCAAAAGGCAGGCAGGCATCCCCATCTCAGTCAGGACCGCCCACAAAGTTTGCCGAGGGACTAAGTCAAAAGCTGCTTTGAGATCGACGAAGATAAGGTAGAGGCTACCACCCTCTACCCTCATGGTTTTCCAATAAAGAAGGGGGAAATTAAAGAGAAAAAGAGGAAGAAAGTAGTGGTCTGAGCTCGGAAGCCGGAGTCGCCGTGCCCGGAAGAGCAGCGGCACCCAGAAAGCACCGGCCAGCGTACCTCCTCTCTGTGGATGCCTCTGGCGAGAGAACACTGCACGGCTCACCTGTGGCGAGTAGCCATGCAGGCAGGCCCATCCACGCTCTGAAGCTGCCTCGGGAAGCACGGGGGTCGGTAGAAGCACCTCACTAGTGAGAGGTTCCTCGCGGTACCGAGGAACGATGGCACTTAAAAACTTTTCCTCGAGTGGTGCGGCTTTCCCCTAAAAGTGACGATTCGTGCAGTGCGCATTTGGGAAGCGCTCAGGGAAGATAGGATTTGACGCGTCCATGTTCAACAGTTCATCACTTGTGGACTGTGTATAGTTGCGTTTGTAGGCTCTATACCAGTAATCTGCGTACAGAGGTACGAATTTTACTCTTTGATGGAGGCTTTTGTAGTGACATTAAACTCTGCACCCTTTCTTTGAGGTGGCGCGGAAGGGACGAGCCCCGTCCGCTTCCCTGGTACAACATCCACACTTCTAATTTTTTGACCAAGAGTAACATTTTGGGAGCTTTATGGGGAACATCGCCCAATGGTGGAGATGCCGCGGAAGGAGCTGCCTTTGCCAGAGGGTTGGGAAGAAGCCGTGGACTTTGACGGGAAGGTGTATTACATCGACCACGCCAGCAAAACTACCAGCTGGATCGACCCGAGAGACAGATACACCAAGCCGCTCACCTTTGCTGACTGCATAGGTGATGAGTTGCCTTTGGGATGGGAGGAGGCCTACGACCCTCAAGTTGGTGTTTATTACATTGATCACAACACTGGAACCACGCAACTGGAAGATCATAGGGAGCTATGGCGGCGAGAACAGGAGCGTATGCTCAAGGACTACTTGGTTCTGGCACAAGATGCTCTGGTTGCTCAGAAAGAGATCTATGAGGTGAAACAACAGAGGCTTGAGTTGGCCCAACAGGAATATCGGCAGCTTAATGATGCTTGGAATCACAAACTGGGGTCACAAACCAGCTTGGCATCTGGATCTTCCTCTAGCTCCAAATATGATCCTGAAATTCTTAAGGCAGAAATTGCTACAACTAAATCCAGGGTTAATAAACTCAAGAGAGAAGTTGTTTACATGCGGCAGGATCTACTGTACAAAGAAAACGGCTATCAAACACTGAAGGAAATTGATCTGAAAATGTCTGGTGCCCATGGTGGATACAAACTTGATGAAGCGCAAAGCATTCTGAACGAAATGAGGGAGATAAAAAAAGCATATCACATAAAGAGGGGGGGACCGGGAGCGTAATTAGAAAATAGGTCCAGTACCCGTGCTCCCTCAGAATCACATGTATATTTTGAGAGGGTAGCTGTTCCTAAAGCCAAAATAAGGTAGACTGTGTGTGCTCTCAAGATGTGGTTGGTAGGATGGAGTGTGGGGAATTTCTCCTTTTGTATATAGTGCCCTCACACACCCTTTTGAGTGTCTTGCTTCATCATGGGGCGTTGCTCCTCGTGGGGGTGGCGCTGCAGTCCCCCACGGGCCCCGCAAGAGGGCTCTTTGTCGGAGATCTTTTGGTTGGAGACGCCGCAGTTGTGCATGGGGGTGTGTGGGCCTATCTGAAGGGAGGTGGGTGGTGCGTTAAAAATTACTGGATAGAGTCCAAGACCTTTATTCACGGCTCTACCTAGCAAAAGTTAAAATTTATAATCCTGGAGCTCCTCTTGGAGAAAAGAATAGAGAGGGCAGATGTGAAAAATAACTGCTGCTCTCAGGATAGTGAGTGGGAGTCCTACTGATGGGGGGTCAACATGTTTCGCGCTTAAGGGTGGGTCCTTAAGGGATCCTGTTTTTGATTATTCACATTTCTTCCACTCACTTTTTATTCTTGGTCCTGACGAAGCGCATTGGGATCCCTTAAGGACCCACCCTTAAGCGCGAAACATGTTGACCCCCCATCAGTAGGACTCCCACTCACTATCCTGAGAGCAGCAGTTATTTTTCACATCTGCCCTCTCTATTCTTTTCTCCAAGAGGAGCTCCAGGATTATAAATTTTAACTTTTGCTAGGTAGAGCCGTGAATAAAGGTCTTGGACTCTATCCAGTAATTTTTAACGCACCACCCACCTCCCTTCAGATAGGCCCACACACCCCCATGCACAACTGCGGCGTCTCCAACCAAAAGATCTCCGACAAAGAGCCCTCTTGCGGGGCCCGTGGGGGACTGCAGCGCCACCCCCACGAGGAGCAACGCCCCATGATGAAGCAAGACACTCGAAAGGGTGTGTGAGGGCACTATATACAAAAGGAGAAATTCCCCACACTCCATCCTACCAACCACATCTTGAGAGTACACACAGTCTACCCTATTTTGGCTTTAGGAACAGCTGTCCTCTCAAAATATACACAGATAAAAAAAGCAATCAGTTCTGGTGAGAAGGAGAAACGTGGTCTCATGCAGAGCCTTGCCAAGTTGAAGAATGACTTCCATATTGACAAAGGATCTCAGTCGGATCTCTGGGCCAGCAACACTTCCTTGGCAAAGTTCCAACCTTTCCTTATCAAGACAGTACCTGGATGTGAGCTCCCAAACTGACGGTTTAGGAAATTTTGTTACCAGCAGTAATAATCAGCTGGCTGAGAAAGTCAGATTACGCCTTCGGTACGAGGAAGCAAAAAGAAGGATTGCTTTTATCAAGATACAACTTTCCAAGCTGGACAGTGAAGCCTGGCCAGGGGTGCTGGATTCGGAGAGGGATAGACTGATAAAAAAAAAAAAAGCTTTTGAGATATCTACGAACACCACTGCCAACGAGCTTCTGTTCTTTCGTGCCCCTTTTATAATGTTTTGGAGAAGAGTCAGATTTTCGAGACAACCTCTCACCTTCATGAAGCCTTTTTGTCTCGTATTTATTTCAACGAAAAATGTGAGTCTTTTAGTTAATATTTTCGTGAACAACTTCATGAATGCCGTACCGATGGTAATTGGATGCCAATTACTTATCTTTTTGAGTTCGCTAATCGGTACATTCTTAGGTATTAGTATTGACTGGTTCTTCTTAATACTGTCTGGTACTCTTCTCATCAATAACCAAGATGATAAGATTCTGGGTAGCAGTCTT
>NC_140579.1:753991526-754161526 GCF_964204655.1 Triturus cristatus
GAGTTCTTCCAACTTCAATAAACAGCAGGTAAGTGCTACCTCTTTTAAATAGGAACTTTTATATTCCTCTTCTTAGTGTTTCTCTTTGTTATTTATCTGGCTGCTTAGCTGCTTTCTTCTCCATTAAAATCTTCTTTTCCTGGTTATATTTTCCCCTTCTTCTTCGTCTGCTGTTCTATTTATCTGAAAGAGACAGTTAGTTATACATTCCTTACCTTAGAATTACCCCCAGGCGTTATTCTGGATCCGGAGAATTTTTTCTTAGCAGTACCCCTGCATGTCGACTGGTGGCGTCAGTCGACTCTGCGTCCATCGTCGGCATTGTGGTGGCCGGGATGACGTTGCGGTGTCTACTTAGATGCTGTCCCTGCGTGCTGATGTCAGTTCTTTCTTCTTCTGCACCAGCCTAGCTACCCCTTTAGTCACTTTTTGACTAAACTTTTTTGACGTTTTGTCAACTGTTTATCCAAGTCTTCGAGTCCGGGTGCATGAGGGATGTCCCACTGTCAGACCGGCTTCAAGCCTTGCGAGGCCTGTCACAGGCTGATGTCTGTGACGGACCCGCACCTCATGTGCCTTTGGTGCCTGGAGCGCGACCACGATCCAAAGTCGTGCTCCAACTGCCGGGCATTAATCATAAGTCTTTGCGGGAGCAGTACCGAAAGCTCTTGGAGGCCCGGTGGTCGGCTTCACGTCGCTCCCGGTCTCATTCAAGAGGAAGGTCTTGAGGCCGCTCGCAGAGCTCACACAACTCTTCGCACTCCAAATCATCGAAGTCTTGGGGTAAGTCGAAGCACAAGAAGTAGGCAAAGAAGGACCGGCGCTCTTTGCCTTCTCCACGTCAGTTGGCTCACACGACGCAGGACCCTGAGCATCATAGCTCGACGGCTCCATCTCCAGTGCCTCCTTCAGGGACGTCTCCGGGCCTCCCCTATATCCGGGAGCTGGAGAGACCCGTGCCCAGCTTCGTAAGTTCTATGAGGCCCTCCACCTCGTCTTTGGGCAGCCCAACTCTGCTGACGTCTTTTCGGGCCCCGCGGAGCCGGTCGGGGGTCAAGGGCATTCAACGCTGTCCCATTCCTCACCCCTGAGATGAACCCGGATCAACATTGTCAACGTCAGATCCGATGCCGGAGGGTACTTTTGTTACCCTGTTGATTCCTGGTGTTCCCTACCACCCAGTTGGTGGTGATGAGGACTGGGAGGAGTCGCTGGACCCTTAAGCAGACCAGCTGGAAGAACCAGACTGTGGAGAGGACCTGGGTGACACCAGTGGTCTGTACACTTCTCCAGACCTTGGCCTGCTTTCTCCCCCTACTGTGGCTGCGGAGGAGGGAGCGTCCTACGCTGTGGTGGTGTGAAGGGCGGCCGAGGTCTTGGGCCTTGAGCTCCCTTCAGTGGCAGTCAGTGCTAAACTCCTGACAGAGGTGCTTTTAGCCTGCGGCATCCTCCTCTGAACCCCTTCTGCCCTTCAAAGAAGCCCTCACTGAAGTCCTACCGGGCACCTGGTCCAAGCCCAGCACAGGGACTCCTGTGGAAAGGACGATCGCCTGCCGCCATCGCCCAGCCCCGGGCGACCCAGTTTTTCTCACCCAACACCCTTCCCCCGAGAGATTGATCATCCAAGCCTCTTCCTCCAAGGGCGCATTCCCTTCTGCTCCCCCAGATAGGGAATCCAAGTAGATGGATCACCTTGGAAAGTGCATGTTTTCATCCTCCAGCTTAGCACTGCAGTCTGTGAATATGGCGTGCCTCTTGGGCAGATTCTCCCTTACCATCTGGGACTCGGTTGCTCAAGTGCTGCCTCAGTGCCCAGAGGAGGCCCGGGCCCTTCTCTCCCAGACAGTGGCGGATGGGAGAGACAGCCAAATTCACAATCAGATGTGGACTGGAAATCACCAACTCACTAGGCAGAACGATTGCCACATCGGAAGCCCCTAGGCGCTATGCCTGGTTGAGGACATCTGGCTTTTTGGGGGATGTCCAGTCTACTTTGATGGACATGCCTTTTTATGGCCGTCGCCTCTTTGCAGACAAAGCAGACTCAGTGATAGAGCGCTTTAAGGACTCTCAGGCTCCGACTAGATCTTTGGGCCTCACTGCGCCTTCCCGTCCACTCCAGTCCGCTTTTCGTCCCTTTCGTGGCTACAGAAGGGGTGCCCAGCCACGTCCAGCCCAGTCTAGCCACCAGTTCATGCAAGCTGCCCAGCCTCTGCGTGGCCGCGGGACCCAGCGATCTCACAAGTCTGGGAACCAGCGGGCAGGCCAGTCCACCCTTTATCCCCTACAGCACCCTCCAAACCTTCCTAGTACTACCTTTCAGGACCACCAATGGCCAGTGGGCGGCAGGAATGGCCATCACCTCCCCCACTGGCAATCCATCACGTTGGACAGGTGGGTTTTGCAAATAGTCCAAAGGGGATACTCCCGCTCCTTCTAGACTACCCCTCCCTCCATACCACCGTCTTTCGATCGCATGTCGAAGGATCATTTGGCACTTTTCTGCCAGGAAGTCTCAGCTCTCTTGGCCAAGGGAGTTATAGAGAGGGTCCCTGTGCCAGAAGTAGGTCGTGGTTGCTATTCCCACTACTTTCTGGTGCCCAAAAAGGACAGAGGCCTGTGTCCTATTCTATACCTCCAGGCCCTCAAACGCTTCCTCCAGAAGGAGAAGTTCAAAATGCTCATGTTAGCTCAGGTCCTGTCTGCCTTCGACCCTGGAGACTGGATGGTGGCGTTGGACTTGCAAGACGCCTATTTCCATATTCCCGTCCTGTCGGCCCACAGACGCTACCTTTGGTTCACAGTAGGCCACAAGCATTTTCATCTAGATGTTGACACAGACCCAAACACGATCTCACTACTTGACACCATGACACTTGTTGGGCTAAATCAAAGGGTCTAAGGCACCACACATCTGGCCGGCCACACTCTGGATGGGATTTTCTTTAGCCATAATGCACTCGAGATCAAGCTAATTCTACCATTAAGTTGGACCGATCATAGGGCTATTATTTTTGAGCTTGATGAATCGCTCAAGGGCCAACCTTGGCTACCCAACCAGACAGCTGAATAATATCGTAATTGGAAACAGGTAGATAACAACCAACTTAATTTCCAGCTCACTCAATTATTCACCAAAGGACCACTAGAACCAGAACAGGCCTCTATCCACTTCAATAATTGGCTTACAACAACTGCCAATCGGATATCCCCTCAAAACAAATCCTCCTGCAACAGGACCACTCCATCTGCCCCGTTGTTTTCGGACACTCTTAGACTTAAAAAACAAGAGTGCAGAAGACAGGGAAGGCACTGGATAATAATCCATGATGAACAGGAATTGGTAAAATACAAAACACTTTTAGCAGACTATATAAAACTGATCCTGTCAGAAAAGGCTTCCTATTTTTCAAAACAAATCAGGGAGGCTGAAAATTCTTCCAAAGAGCTCTTTCAGGTGGTAACCAAACTTTCTTCACCCCCCGAAAGAAAAGGAAGAGATAACTCTCAGGAATTCTGTGATGCACTCGCCCAGCATTTCCAACACAAAGTGGAGCAAATCGTCACCACTTTTGGCAATATAATCGTATAATCACAATACATCAAGTGTCTCACATTCAATTGCCCACATCCTTGCATAATTCACAGCAGTAACTGTTGAGGAGACAGTTGCTCTTATCTCCAAAATAAGATCAGGATCACCCCATGATCCATTCCCTCCATTGATTTTTAAACAAGCCCCCGAAATCCTTGGACTTAGCCTTACGGCCATTTTCAATTCCATGTTCTCCAAAGGTGTCTTCCCCTCCATATGAAGAGAGCCTCAATTCTACCCCTTTTGAAAAAAGCCAACCTGGATGCACTAGACCCAGACAACTATAGGCCCAAATCTCGCCTTCCAGTTCCAGCCAAATTGGCTGAAAAGGTCATGAACAACCAGCTTGCTTCATATTTACGTGAACACAACTTACTGGATGAGGCGCAATTTGGATTCAGGGCAGAACATAGCACTGAAACTGCATTAATAAAGGCAACAGATGAAATAAGAACAGTACTAGACACAGGGGGTGCTGCGGCACTTGTCCTGATTGACCTGTCGGCGGCCTTCGACACGGTAGACCATAAAACGCTGTTAAAAACTCTAAATTCCTCTGGTATCTCTGGAAAGGCACTGGCATTGGTCTCCTCCTTTTTAGCAGATAGGATGCAATCGGTCGCATTGGGTAATTTTACTTCCCCGTCATTTACACTCCCATGTGGAGTACCACAGGGCTCTTCTTTAAGTCCTACACATTTTAATATTTATATCTCAGAATTGGCAGCTCTCATCCGATCTTTTGGAATGGCTCTAACATCCTACGCGGATGACACCCAAATTGTGTTAGCCAACAGCAATAATACAGTACCACCACCAGCAAATAGATTTAGGGACTGTATGTCAGCAGTCAGCTCATGGATGAGCTCGCATTGCCTCAAGATAAATTCTGGGAAAACTGAGGTGATGCTGTTTGGTAATTTTTCCCCCTCCTGGTCCCAGATTTGATGAACTGGGAACAGCACCTATCCCAGTCCCTAAAGTAAAAAACTTGGGTGTGATGATAGACCAGAGACTGGATTTTGAATCTCAAGTTAAGGCAGTTTTGTCATCCTGTTTCTTTCTGCTTAAAACAATTAGGAAAATCCTACCTCTGATCCCCGGAGAAAGTAGGAAAACGGTAGTCACTTCCCTAATCCTTTCTAAACTGGACTACTGTAATGGGTTATACCTTGGTATGCCCATGAAGCAATTATGTAGGCTCCAGATGATCCAAAACGCGGCCGCAAGGCTTCTCCTGGGTATTCCGAAATTCCAGTCGGTGAGACCTCACCTCCAGAGCCTACACTGGCTGCCAATTAAAAGTCGGATCAGTTTTAAAACTCTGTGCATTACCTATAAAGCACTACACGGGACTGGCCCTCAGTTCCTGAAACACTCATTGCACTGGTACTCTCCAAACAGATGCCTGAGATCACAAGAGGCAAATACTCTCTCAGAGATTCCTCAAAAGTGGAAGAAGATTTGTGGGGGGAGCCACAAGGCTTTGGAATTCCCTCCCATTTAACATCAAAAATCTGTCCTCCCTAACGCTTTTCAGGAAAGCCATAAAGACTTGGCTTTTCACTGACTAATGCTTCTATCTGCTTCTCGGTTTGCTAGCGCCAAGACACCACTGGTATTCGTGCGCTGTATACATTTTATAACATAACATAACAGTTTACCATGCTCCCCTTTGGCTGTACCAGTGCCCCTCAGGTGTTCAAGAAAGAGATGGCGGTGGCTGCAGCTCATCTGTGCAGATCAGGGATCCCAGTCTTCCCCTATCTTGATGACTGGCAGTTGAAGGCGTCTTCGCCCCAGGCTGTCGTCTCCCACCTCCAGACTACGGAGGACCTCTTGTACTCTCTGGGATTCACTATAAACGTGTCAAATTTACACCTGGCTCCCTCTCAGACGCTCCCTTTCATTGGAGCTGTTCTGGACACAGTGCAGTTCCGGGCCTATCCTCCTTAACAGCGAATCCGGGATATTTGGGCTACGATGCTGATGTTTCAGCCTCTATCCTGGATTTCGGTGAGAATGACTATGAGGCTTCTGGGCCTCATGGCCTCCTGCATCCTGCTAGTGGATCATGCCAGGTGGCATATGCAGGCTTTGCAGTGGGACCTGAAGGTTCAGTGGGCACACCATCAGGGGAATCTTTCCGCTATGTCCAGATTTCAGAGGGAACTGCAACACAATTGCAGTGGTGGCTGAAGAACCAAACTTGGGTCAGAGGCAGCTTCCTCTCCCTTCCCCAGCCAGATCTAACAGTGGTGACAAATGCGTCACTCCTGAGATGGGGCGGCCATCTGAGAGAGGCGTAGATCAGTGGCGTCTAGTCTCCTGTTGAGTCTGGGCTCCATATCAACCTTCGATCCTCCGATCAGACTGCCCCTTCGGCATGATCTTCTGTCACAGCAGGAGGGGACGTTTCTTCACCCAAACCTGTCTATCCTCCACCTCCTTGCATGGAGATAGAGCAGCGACAGTTGACAGCTTTTGACCTTCCACCCGAAGTCTGTAATGTCATCTTGGCAGCCAAGCGTCCCTATACGAAAACGGTATACGCTTGTCAATGGAACAAGTTTGTGGCATGGTGCACAGAAAATGCTGTAGTTCACCTCTCTGCCCCTCTTTCAGAGGTCCTTCTGTATCTTCTTTCTATAGCCCATCAGGGCTCTGCTCTGGGCACTCTTAGGGGGATATTCACAAGGAACTATCGTCGAGTTAACGACACGATATCGCAGCCAAAGTTGGGATAAACTTATCGCCTCAATCACAAGCTGGTGTTAACAGCCCACAGCACCAGTTTCCCCTGCGATAGCAGCCGCACAAAACATCACCACAGATGACCCCCACAACTATCGCTAATGAGATGCAGAGTAGGCGTTCCCCTGCCAAAAGCTGCGACAACACCACTCCACAACATTCACAACGACCAGCCAGAATTGCGATAAGAACACAAGACAGGCGATAAGGCGCGTTAGCAGCAGGAAAATAACACCTGCTCTTACCTGGTGCAAAGTAGGACCATAGCCTGCACCACAAAAGGGAGCCCAGCCCAGACCCACACCTGAAGAACAACAGATGCACCCGGGCATCTCAACATGCAGCCCGGAGGGCCGAAACAGCAACAACACCCGCTGTCACCACCCCCAGGACACCCCTCCCCAGCAACCCTCCGACCAAAGACATGGCACATCAGCTACACCTAAACATGTACAAAATAATCCGCTTGATGTCACACAATCACAACTGGTGACATGCATGTGTCGTCACAAAAATGAGCATCACACATTCACTTTCGAAGCAACAAATGAAACTTTATTAAAATGAACACTGAAATGAAATGAAGACGTATGGCGGCTCCCCTCGGGACAATCCGTAGGTCACAGCCTGCAAGACAAAAAACATGATGAGAAGGTGTGTCCTGCGCACATCAAAGGACAGAGAGAGAAGAAGAGGGGGGAGAGAGAGATAAGAAGAGAGGGGGAGAGAGAGAGGAAGAGAGGGGGAGAGAGAGAGAAGAAGAGAGGGGAGAGCGAGAGCGAAGAAGAGAGGGGAGAGAGAGAGAGAAGAAGAGAGGGGGAGAGAGAGAGAGGGAGAGAGAGATAAGAAGAGAGGGGGAGAGAGAGAGAAGAAGGGAGGGGGCAAGACAGAGATAAGAAGAGAGGAGGAGAGAGAGAGAAGAAGAGAGGGGGAGAGAGAGAAGAAGAGAGGGGGAGAGAGAGAAGGAGAGAGGGGGAGATTCAGAAATAAGAAGAGAGGGGGAGAGACAGAGAGAGAGTGCTGCCCCTGCGCACCCAGGCCACACTGCTCACCTGCTGCGACCGGTGTGTCTCCAACCACTTGCCGGTATGTTTAGCAGTATACTAGGCCACACATCTGAGACGGAGCCGTCATCTGAAACAGTGTCCAGACACATGAGTGGCACAGTACACACACTTGAACAAGACAACATCGCCTGCCCGCTCATGCACACCCAGGCAGAGGCACCCCAGCCCCTCCCGCCAGAGCATGCCCGCCCATGCACACCCTGGCCTCACTGCTCACCTTCCGCCACCGGTGTGTAGACAGGAGGTCCCACCACGTGCCACTGCAAGTCACAAGCCCTGGGCCCGTGGACATGGCACCCTCCACACCATGCAGCCCCGCTCCGCAGACCACCAGGTCTCACGTTTGGTGCTGGGTCTTGATTACTCCATGACATAGGACATACCAGTGCACCCGGCATCATCGCAGGCTACACACCCGCTCAGCCCAATGCGTGCCACTAACTCTGGGATCCCGGAAGTGACGCCACATGGCGGTAGGCCCGCGCTGCCCGCTGGCTCTGGCCTACACTGCAGTCCAGCAGGGCACACAAAAACAAAGCTGTCCAGACAGCCGGGACGGGGCATCATCGCAGGCTGCACACCCACTCAGCAGCTTAAGGTGCCACTAATGCAGTGCACCCAAAGTCACCGTCCCGTGACGGGGTGCCTGTGCCGGCTGCAATGCTCCGAGTGGCACTAACCCGGTGCAACCCCAGTCAGCGCCACGTGGTGGTAGGCCCGTGACGGCCGCAAGGCCTCAGGTGCCAGTAACCCTGTGCGCAACAACTCATGGGCCCTTTATGATTGAGTATCGTGTAGCATCCGTCATCCAGTCACCACCAACAGAGGGGAATGTGACGTTGTCGGCCCCTTATGTTGGCCTGTGACGTCTGTGCCGGATGGGTGTGGTGTGCATGCAAACCTGCCCTCAGGGAGTGTCTGTGACATGCTAACAACTAGACCAGTGACCTGCACACCACTAGCGAGTACGCCTGCGATAGGTAGCAATGAGGGCCCCCCCCATTGCATAAGCGTAAGCGGAGTGGTCTGGCCTGCCGTACGCCGGACCAGCGCATGGCTCGCAACAATGATTCGTGGGCTCTGGGCATGGTTCAGTCCATGTGTGAACATGGAAGTGACTGATGCGTGTGTCCCTGTTGTAGTGTTCACTGGACCCGGTACACAATATGCAATGTAGCACCCTCTGACTGGCATCCCACAGGATGAGCATCATGGACGCAAGGGAAATCACTGTCCCTACATTCATCCACACATTCATACATGAATGATGAAAGACATGACATGACACAGCAGTGCGTCACTGGATGTTTATTGCACATCCAGTGCAGTTCGGCAGCTGGAGCGTCACAGGGCAATGCCAAGCACACTACACAATATGGCCCGTGGAGGGCCAGCCAGAGTCCATCAGGGGATGACAAGTACTGCAGAAGAGGAAGGGTGCCGTCCGCAGTCTGGTCGCCGTGTCATTGGTCATCAAACAGGATCATGGCAGTCCATGTCGCTGTCCAAGGTGAGTGCATCGGAGTGTATCGGGAGGCAGTGGAAGGTCATGACGCCATGCGTGGCACCAAGCAGAAACAGGCCAGGTGGCGGAAATGAATGTTTGTGCCTCCTGGTCCCAAACCCATCCACGTCCTTGTCCCCGGATGTGTGCTCTGCTCCACCTGTGGGTGTTGCAGTACCGGCTGAGGCACTGTGTGCCACTGACACATCAGGTGCCGGAGTGGATGCGTCGGCCGCACTGTGAGGCAATGGCACACCAGGGGGCGGAGATGTGGATGGTGTGGGGGCAGCAGCATTCATCTGCGCCACGCCTTGTGGCAGCAATGCCATGATGATGATCTGCAGGGCATGGTAGATCCCAGCTACATTTCGCTGATGTACAGCGATGGCTGCCATCTTTTCCGCCTCCATCCGCACCATGTCCTCCATGAGCCTCCGCATGTATGACAGGTATCGCTGGTGCCCCTCTGAGTGGACAGGTGTTCTTCTCTCCACATCAGGACTCCAGCGATGTCAGTCAGGGCTCGTTGGAGACCATGGAGCGGGTCTAGACACCCATGGATGGTGTCCAGTTTGGTGGCCATGAGGTCGAACCCCACCCACACCTGCTCAGCCGTCTCCCTCTGGGCCTCCAGCACACGGCGTTGGAAGGCCGTGTGTTGTTCCTGGGAGTCTTGGGAGACTGCTGGGGCCGTGAGTGCCTCCTGCTAGGTGGTTTGGGTGGTGGGTGGGGTCTCCTCGATACAGCTGGTCATCCCTGATCCTTGAGGTGAGTCGCGGATGATGTCAATGATGTCTAGGAGGGCTTTTGCATTGCATTGATGCTGGGGTTGTCCTCCTCGTCATCAGTAAAGAGTGGCTGGGACTGCTCTGCAGGGGGTGTTGACAGTGGCCCTGCAATGTGAAGGGGAGATGGTGTATTGCAATGTGTCCACATGTATGTAGCCGCATGGTACATGTTGACATTCAGACAGCATGCATTGTACATTGTGACAGTCTATAGATCTGGGCGATGACCCAGAGTCATTGAGGGTGTGCACTGTGCTCTTCTTGATTGTGCATGTGTGCCATCGTGGCCATCTCCACCCATCCCCCCAGTACCTGGTGGTCACTCACCCTGTTGCGGTTGTGTTGTGTCCTGTCGAGCAGTGTCCGGTCCCCCGACTCCAGCCACAGTATCCACACTGATGACTGTCGACACCAGCTCCTCCATGTCATCCAGCACGAGCTGTGTCGCTGGGCCCCCACCTCCAGTCTGCATTGTTGCCTTCTGGTTGGCTGCGAGTTTCTCCTTGGTCTTTCTCTTGATGTCATTCCATCCCCTCTTGACCTCGTTCATTATCCTCTTGTGCTCTCAGATGGCATTCACCTTGTCCACAATGTCCCGCCATATTCCAGTTTTGGTGCCCAATGACACGTTAGAGGTGACGAACAGTTGTTGATGGTGTTCCATCACCTCCGTGACTATGATCCTGTTCGCCTGCGGACTGAACTTCGTCTTCCTCTTCTTATTGTCCTTGTCCTTCCCTGTCCCCGAGGTCCCGGGCTGGTCGTCCGGGGTGCATGTGGGGTTGCGCTCGTCCTCTGCGCCTGCACCTGCTGCCTCCATGGTGCTTTGGTGTTGCTCAGTTTGTTTTTGTGTGTTTTTTCTACTTTTATGGTGGTTTTTCCCACCTGCCAGGTGTGTGTTGCAGGCCTGGCGCTGCTTATCGCCGATTTCCTAATCGCGCTTTGGCCCATCGCAGGTTTTTTTGTGTTGTGGTTTGTGTTTTTATCTCCATCGAGGTGGTTGTATCACGGACATTGTCCGCGGTTTAGGCAGACTATCGCATGATACCGCCTTGTTGTGAATTCCACGTTGACACTGGGTTATTTTCCTGCGGTGGGCTGTGATGTTGAGAGTTGCGTTAAGCTACTCTTGCGGTAGTTATCACACGTTCTTGTGAATATACCCCTAAAAAGGCTACCTTGCGGCTATTTCTGCTTTCCATCGCCTACCAGATCAGCCATCACTTTTCAAGTCTCCTATTGTAAATAGATTCTTTAAGGGCATTATTCATCTCTTTCCTCCTTCTCCCTTCATAATGCCCCAGTGGGAATTGAACCTTGTTTAAACTTATCTTATGTGTGCTCCCTTCAAGCCTCTTCCCAGCTGTCCTCCCAGGTTACTCACCCTGAAGACTGCCGTCCTTGTTGCTATCACCTCTGCTTGCCGAGCTAGTAAGCTTCAAGCTCTATCTTATAAGCCCCCTTTCTTCTCTGTGCAACCGGACAAAGTGGTGCTTAGGACGAGGCCTTCGTTCCTTCCTAAAGTGGTTTCACCTTTTCACATTGGACAAATGATCACTGTGCCCACCTTTTTCCCACCTCTGCACCATTATAAGGAGGAGGAGAGACTCCACCGTCTGGACCCTAAATGTGTGCTATCTTTCTACCTTGACCGCACAAAGGACTTCCGGGTGAATGATCAACTCTTGGTTGGCTATGTTGGTGCGAAGAATGGTCGGGCCGTCCAAAAGCGTACCATCTCTCGACTGGTTGTCCTTTGCATATAGATCTGCTACGCGTTAGCGAACAAGGAACATCCAGTGTGGCTACGTGCTCATTCCACTAGAGCTACGGCAGCAACTACTGCATTGGCACGTGGAGTCCCACTCCTTGACATCTGTAAGGCAGCTACGTGGGCATCCTTGCACACGTTCACCAGACATTACTGCCTGGACAGCTAAGTACGGAGGGACGGCTATTTTGCCTGTTCAGTCCCAGTTCGCAGACCCTCCTCCAGGGTTGGTATTGCTGGGGTATCTATTCTAAGGTAAGGAATCTACAACTAACTGTCGCTTTCAGATGAAAAAAATACTTACCTGTAACGATGTATCGGTAAGAGACATATGTTAGTTATAGATTCCTTACCGGTGGCTCAGCAAACTGGTTTCTAGGGATAGGGACTCCTTTGCAGGGTCCTAGTTGTTGCGCACCAGTGGTCAGTGTCTTTCATGGCTCTGCGCTTCTGGCGTGGAAAGTTGTGTCAGAACTAACGTCAGCGCGCAGGGGCTGTGTCTAAGTAGACCCCACAACATCATCCAGGAGACCACGATGTCGACGACGGACGCAGAGTCAACGGATGCCACCTGCTGATGCGTTGGGGTGCTGCTAAGAAAAAATTCTCCGGATCCAGTCTGCCGCCTGGGGGAAATTGTAAGGTAAGGAATCTATAACTAACATATGTCTCTTACAGATACATTGTTACAAAAGGTAAGTAACTTGTTCACTTAAACATATGAAACAAAATATATTTATTCTGTCATCTGTCTTCTAGACCTGCTTCTTTGTTATCTCAGTGGCGTAACAATAGCCCCCACAGTGCGGGTGATGGTGGGCGAGCTCCAGGAGACCCCCACTCTGGCACAGTGCACGGGCAGCGGGTCTCTGTGCTGAGAACTCCTGACTAGGTCAGAAGCGTGAGGGCCCCCTCCATATACTTTGCAGGGGGGCCCCCTCAAGTTTTGTTACACCACTGTGTAATATCTATATTGAGATTTGGACATAGGGCGGTACCAAGAGCCTATTAGACCACTGGAAGAAGAAGCATCCAAGCGCTCTCCACCAACACCTTGTCAGATACCATGTTCAGACTGTGGTTGGGTGCCCTCGCTGCCTGGGTTGTTCCAGCACTTCCATGCTCCTGGTAAGTCGCATGGAGTGTGAAGCGCAAACGGCAGGTGCCCGAACTTTAGAATTTAGTGTTGCATGCACGGTGTCCCACGATGGCTTGGGATAGCTTAGTCAGTAAGATTGGGGGGGGTTTGAGCTTCAGATTTCCCAACAATCATGCTGGCACATCACATTACAATATATTATATGAGAAGCAGGGCATGGGGGGGGGCTTTAGTGACAGGGGAGAGGAAGAGGACCAGGGATTGTTAAGAATATTTTAAACACAATATTTTGCAAAATAAGCAATATTTTTATGACCTTCAAAACAGAGACGAGAGAAAGAGTGCATGTCTGTGTGTTTTTGTCTCTGTGTGTATGTACAAAGCCCAGGTGAAATCCGACAGACACCTCATCATACCCAACTAAAAGCACCTTTATTCAACTAATTACTAGATATTACATTTATTAGGGGGCTAACACTCCACCTAAAGTCACGCCCCTGATGTCACACTTAGACAATCTTCACTATCAAACAATTGCCATGAGTTCCTGGTAAGAGGCAGCAATAAACCTCATAAATGACCCTTTCCAAGATGGTAGTCTGTCCATTGGAGGATATCGTAGTTCTCAGTCCAATATGTAGCAAGGCCTTTTTCTGTGATTTCAGTTCCTGTTTGAACCTTATATAAAGGAGGGTTCATTAGAGGGAGAAACATTGCAACACAATTTGTTCCCTGATTTTCCGGTGTGATCTTCGCCCGTTGCTACTGTTTTTGTCACTGATTTTTGCTTTTAGAAGGTTGGATACTTTTCCTTTAGGATTCTATTCAGACTGAATCTTTTGTACTTCCTGATTTCAGGAGGAGTTTGGTGACTTGCTGATTTCTCCAGTGCTTTTTTTAGCTTCAATCAAGAATCACAAGATTGCCAACCCTTTGTGGGTTTTTTCTCCTAGCAGGGACCCTCTTGAGTAGATACTTCACACACTTCACATTTATTATTCTGTACAAGGTAGTACTGTTGCTAGTTAGAGAAGTCATCCTTTCTTTTGGCAATCAACAGGCTTTCTGAATATCCTGCTGTAGACATTCTGATGCCTTACATTTAGTATGCAGGTAGCTAGTTAGCCTTAATGAATATAAAACAATCCTATGAAAAAGGAGAATGCATACAACTCACCCTTGGGAATGAAAAATAAATCAACATCATTATCTGGATATATATTTCACCAGACGTCAGACATATGCCAACATTCTCAAGTAAATTCTCCCATTGATTATTTGTTCAATTCCCACTGTTCCCAGTAAGAGACTGTGCACTTCAAACAGCATAACAGAGACCCTCAGCACACGTCTGTCTGCGGTTGTTCATGGAACATTGAACTCCGGCTGGGTGAGGTCCTCCAGGATCTCAAGCTACTGCTGCGACCCACACCTCTGAGATTTTCCTCATCTTTTTCGAGTATTACCTTGTTTTTTTCCCATGGGTGGCTTCCTCACACTCGTTTGTTGGGGCTCCATCTTGGGCCCTTCATGGATCCTCACATATCCTCCACCTTGACGTCACTGTTATGATGGCGTCCACCACATTCAAACATCGCCCTCATCCTGCTTCTTGTGGGTCTTATTGAGCTGCCTCTGCCTTCTCAGAAGAGTGCACTTGTTCCTGATGAGATGCAGCAGAGAAGTCAGATATCCTACCAAACACAGATTTACACTAAGATTCTGTCTGAAGTTCAGGCAGAATGGGTACTGGAAATCTAGATATCAAGTTAACAAGTATCCTGTTGTTTGAATCTTTCCTTTGAATTAGCCAAGGGAGCGATGTCTGTAAAGATAAACTGTCTGCTCTACAAATAGTACAGTGGAATTTCTATAGCCAGTTTTATCTAAATACATTCTTTTCTACTGCTCAAATGTAATATCTCAGTGACTCAGTTTCCTACCAATGTGCGAAACTAGCTGATCAACTCCTGTGCATTCGATTGGGAGAGTAATGCTCCGAGTCCTATGAAGCATCTGGCTGCAGATAGAAATGTTTGAAAAAATCAGGGTATTGCAAAATAGACTTTGTGTAAGGAAATGTTTGTAATTGCTTAAAAGCTGACAGAACGTCTTAGATATGGGGCTTAAAATGTCTATGTCCTTTGTTTGGTTTAAAACGTCTGTCAAGGATCCCGGTACGTATGAAAATCTAGGTTTAAACAGGCCTCGGGGAAAGGAAATTGTTGCATGTGATCTA
The DNA here is from genome assembly GCF_964204655.1 of Triturus cristatus. Classification (NCBI taxonomy): domain Eukaryota; kingdom Metazoa; phylum Chordata; class Amphibia; order Caudata; family Salamandridae; genus Triturus; species Triturus cristatus. Next base: position 754,006,344 of record NC_140579.1, read on the forward strand.
TGTTTGCCTGTTGTGGTTTCATATAACTTGGATAATGTACTATTGCTCTCTTTTTACATTCAATGTGGAGCATATCCTGAGCTATATATGTTGTGAGATGTTTCTCCCCAGCATCACTACAAATGAGTATGTTGTCAATGTAAGTAATGCCGCAACTACAATGAGGGTATAAGACATGGGTCATTAACCTCTGAAAAGTACCAGGAGCTCTATATTGAACAATGGGTAATACTGTAAACTGATATAAACCCATGAGTGCCGAAGAAACTGTCTTCATCTTAACGTCCACATTTAGGGAAATTTTCCAATACCTTTTAGTAAGGTAAAGAGTAGTTCTTATCAAATATATTTATTCTGTTTCTTTTCAAACCATTAAAGTATGCAAAGAAATAAATAACACATGAGTATAAAAATTCACAGTGCACATTACATTCAAAAGAAAATACGTATAGGAAATAAAACCCAATTAATCTTTCCGCAAGTGTAGGAAACTGGGTTTTTGTTGCAGTAGTCCCCCCTCTTTTTACACGGTATTTGATGTAACTTTGACTGAAGTGCAATGTGTTCCTGTTAAACAAGTGCCAAGTACTAGTGGCACTGGCTACTAGACAAGACAAATGGTCATTTGATTCCCATGTGACCAGGCCTTTAACACCACTGAGTCCCTAGTCAGTGGAACCTCTGGTACCTGGGGCATAGGTACTAAAGAGGGTCCCTAAGAGCTGCAGCATATCTTGTGTCACTCTAATGGACCCAGCACCAAACCATTACAGCTTGCCATTGCAGTCTGTGTGACACATTTTTTTAAAGTGAATACACGACATGTCACACACCTGTTTGCCATGTCCCCTAACACTGTGTGTAATATTTGTAAGTCAACCCTACAGCATGCCATACAGCCCTATGGCAGGGTGCATTATATTACATGTGTGGACATATCTGCATGAGCATGTATTCCCCTGTGCTGGCCAATTCAATTACTGCCAGTATAAGTGACCAGGGAAGCCATTTTAAAGACATGTGCCTGACACTGGTAAAAACGAGTTCCCCAGCTACACAATGGCTTCACTGAGGCTAAGGATGTTTGGTATCAAACATCTTATATTAATAAATCCACATTTATTTGAGTGATGGATGTATTAATACATGTACCCAGAGGGCACCTTAGAGGTACCCTCTGAAAATCTACCAACTACTAGTGTGATGACTGCCTGGCCCTAGCCAGCCTGCCACCACAACGAGTTTATGACCTCCAGGGGTGAGGGCCTTTGCTCTCAGGAGATCAGGAACAAAGCCTACCCGGGCAGAAAGTATTTACACACCCTCCCACAGGAAGACCTGCAAATTAGCATTCAAAGGCAGGGGGCTTCAAAGAGTCCACCGCCTTTGTTATGCAAATCTGGCTTCCCTCAAAGGAGAGGATGCTGACCTCCCTCCCCACCCCCCCCATCCAGGACTCATTTGGCGCCTGGACAGGTGGAAAAATTGTAGTCAGAGAGGTGTGTTCCCCTTCAGACTAGTTCCACCCATAAGGTGGGCTACCTGAAGTAAAGACAAAAATCGTGATGGCAAACTTAGGAACTCTGGGATAGGGTTATGCTCACTTCCCACAGAAAGTGGTCATATTAGGAGGCATAGTGACCCCAGGGGTCCGATGCCCATTGGCTACTCACCTAAACTCCCCTAACTCCCCTAAACCTAGTATTTAGGGGAGCCCCTGGCACCAGGAAATCAGATCTTGCCGACCTAAAACAAGAAGATGGACTTAAAAGCCTTGCAAAGCAAGAACTGTGGAAGCAACAACTGACGTGGCACTAACCCTGCCGTCATGTTTGCTGTTCCCGAAGATTGCACCAAACTCAACTCACCTTGTAAGCTACTGTACCTCCAAAAGCCCGGGTGGACCGCCAGCACTTCTGCCAAGACTCAGGAACTCCCGTGGAGCACTGGAGCTGCTTCCCTCCTCCCTGCGGGTACCAAAGAAAGTAATGTGGGAACAACAGATCGCTTAAACCCGACAGCGGCCATCCCAACTGCACCCGTCACTCCAAGCCTGGGTTAAAGTGGGCCAACTGTGCCAGCGTGGTCCCCACCCTTCCAGAGAAGAAGCCCACCTTGGGTTCGCCAGGAGGAGATTTCAAGACACCTCTGCACCCATCGCCACTGGCTCGAGTGGAAGTGGAGCGAAGGTGTCCTCACTTCCCTGAGCTTCGTGCGACCTGAGCCCCCTGTTTGTTCAGCCTGACTGGTTTCCTAGTCCAGGCCTGCAGCCTCTTTCAGATAGGACCGAACCCCTTAGGATAACATTGGGCACCCAATGCTGAAAAGCACCTCTGCACCCCCTGCACCTGGCCGCCCTAGTACCACCGAGGTGACCTGTTGGTGCTGCCTTGGACCTTGCCCCATTCTTACCTTAAGTCCAGGAGATTGGTCCTGTATGTCACTGTGAAGTGCCTGAATGCAGTGCATGTTTTTCCCTCATAGAATAACACTGGGCACCCAACGCTGGAAAGCACTTCTGCACAATGCCGCCCCAGTGCCGCCTGCGGTGACCTATTGGTGCTGCATTGGACCTTGCCACATGCTCACCTTAAGTCCAGGATATTGGTTCCATAAGTCGCTGTGAAGTGCTTGAATGAAGAATATGCTTTACCCCCAGAGGATAACATTGGGCACCCAACGCTGAAAAGCACCTCCGCACCCAGCATTCTCAGTGCCGCACGAGGTGACCTGTTGGTGCTACCTTGGACCTTGCCCCAATCTTGCCTTACTGTGAAGTACCTGTATGCAGTGTATGTCTTTCCTCCAAGGGATAACATTAACACTTCAGCAATTGCACTGTGCCGATTTTTCAAACCTGTAATAATTCATAACTCGAAACATACTTACCTGATTTTGATGATCTTAATGCCAAAACTTATATAAAGATAAAAGTTACTTTTAGAAATTGGTGTATATCTCCTTATTGAGTTGTGTGCATCATTTATCGATTGACTGTGTGTGTAGTACAGATGCCTAACACTCCTCTCTGATAAGCCAAAGGCTGCTTGACCACACTACTCCTAAAAGAGCACCTCCAGATTTCTAGAGCAAGCCTCTGTCTACTCATATGGGAATACCTATACTCCTTGCACAGTATACCTCTTTTTGGTATACTATATAAAGAGCCAGCTTCCTACAGCAAGTTTCTGAGATTCAATATGGTTCTTTTACAACATGCTACACTATATGAGTGTGGGTCGTACTTGGGAAATGTCCTTGTCCTTCAGTAATGGAATAATAAAAGCTCTTCTAGGCTCAGTGAAAAATTTACAAAACATTGCAAAGTGTAAAGAATCCTGGGGAGACACAATGTCACAGCCGCAGGGGCCCATGGATTCAGGGTCATACATCCTCTTGGGAAGGCTATCACAAATGCAAAAGATTTAATCTAAACGTAGTAAGCAGGAAACAATCTCTGTTCTTTTTGACAAGGGCAAGGTAAGGCTCCATTGCCAGCGTCGTTTTAAACAGTATAAATCTTCGAACTGTGAGTTTCGCCATTTCAGTCTTTTCTCTATACATAGATATCCTTGTTAAAAAGTTGACCTTTACCCACTTTCTATTGGATTTACATATGTTCTCAGGATTGGTAAAAAGCTCCCCCCCCCCGATACAAAAAAGAGTCCTCAATATATTTGAGCCAAGGGATTTTAAGAGGACAATCAACCAAAAGAAAATCCTTTCAAATCAATCTATTCAGACTGAGTTCCTCCTTGGTTCACAATCTAATCCAACCCAACAGGGGGCGGAGGGCTAAAAGATCACTCAAGTAACTAACACCCAGCTCTTCAAAGTAAGAGGTGCTTTGAGGGACACATAGTAACCACCACAAAAATGTGTTTTCAGTAACACGAAGGCAGCCAGAAGCCACATAGCCATTTGTAAAATATGTAATTGCAAAACTTCCCTATTTTGCGAATGCAGTTACGGAATCGCAATTTGCGATTCCTTAAATGCAATGCAAGAAGCAATCTCAGATTGCGACTTTGCATTAAGGAATCGCAAATTGATGGTAATTTGCAATTCCTTATAAAAAAGCAAAAAATAACCCTTTTTCTAACTGCTATGCCTTAGGGGCATGTGTGTGTGCCACATGTGCCAATTTTGGGGGTGCATCAGGGTGGCCTTTTGACCCCCTGGTACCGTTGAAATTGCATTCAGAATTTGCGATTACCTATTTGATAATCACAAATTGCGAATGGTTTACCATTCATTCCTATTGGCCCCCAGGCCCGTGGGAATGAATGGGAAAGCATTCCCTATTGGCAAATCGCAATTTGCGATTCGCTAATAGGAAATGTGTAGGAATCGCTATCTTTTTAAGCGAAACCTACATGCATAGGCAATTGCGATTCCTTAATAGCAATTCCTTAATAATCGTTATTAAGGAATCACAAATACTTACCTTGATGCATGTGCCCTTTAGTGAGGTTAACTGCTAGGTCTAACTTATCCATAAAGGCTGTAAAGGTGTTAGTGATCATTACCGCATCGTCTCCATAAAGCAGGAGAAGGAGCGAGCGGGGACCTAAGCATGGGCAATCAACACAAGCCACCATCAGAGCCTGTTCAACGCCACAATATAAAGAGCGTATCAAATGGCGCTAGAATGTACCCTTGGTGAAACCCTCTAACAACTCTGAATTTAGTAGTGTGAACAATCTGACTGGAATATCTAACTGACGCTATAGTATGAGCATGGAGATCCCACAAACAATAAACAATGCTTGGTTCCATCCTCCTCCCGAGAAGGATACCCCACAGTCTATCCGTATTTACCCTATCGAAGGCCGAAGTAAGGTCCATAAAGTTCAGGTGGATCGGTTTGGGCAGGCAACAGTGTATTTTTTAACAACCAGGTACAGGTTCAGACACTTGTCTGAAGTGTACATCCCTGCTCTGAAACTGTATTGAAGGTCTGAAGTGATGTTATGGTCCTACACCCACTTTGACAATCTACCAAAAATACATGCCCAAGACCTTTACAACCGAATCAATAAGGGATATAGGACTGTAACATTGAGGTTTGTCCTTATCCCCTTTTTGAAAATCGGAACTATAACTGAGGTGTATCAAGAAAGAGAGGGACCCTCCCTGACCACAGAATTTAAAATCTGGTTCAGTACTGGACCTCAGACCACAATGTCACTAAGGTGCAAGTATGGGGGGATGCCATCCCGACCTGGAGCCTTATTACTGGTAAGACCTAGGATTCCCTGGGTGACTTCCTCCAGATTACATACCAGAGCGACCTCCTGGATACAGACATCTTAGGCACCCCTGCCTCCACCTGAAGCAAGTAATTGTCTATGCCTTCAAAGTGGTAAACCCACAGATTGGCAGCGATGTTGTGGCATACGGCATGATCGTTGGCCTTGGCAAAACACAGTTGGTTAACAATGCGCCAGAAGGACGAACTATTCTTCCACATGATTGTTTGTGCTAGGTCATCCCAAGCCTGTTCACTTAAAACATCTTACCGCATTTTTAGCTCACACCTATAGTTCAAACAAGAGAAAAGAACGAACTCTCTATCTCTGGGCTGGCTTTTAATGTACTCTTTAAGGTCCGAAGGGCCTTTGCGCATCTAGAGTCCAACCATCTAGGGGCAGAGGGAGATGAGTTAGTAACTGGAGTGTAAGCGCTGCTACCTTGCTAGAATTGTTCCCAAAAGGCTCTAGGATCAGTTAATCGCTGGCAAACAAATCGAAACAGTTAGCAAAATCCTGTGCACAGCTGTTAAACAAAGTGTATTTAAAGTGTTGGGACTCCACCATTGCCCACCTTATACACCTTCCCTTATCAGTTGGAGAATGGGTACCTATTGACCCCTGTGCTCTAGATACAATTTTCTGCCGCCAACACAGAGTAAGGGTAACATGATTGTGATCACTGAAAATGCTGTGTGATATTTTAGAACTATATCTCAATGAAAAGAGTGGGGCAGTGACAAAAATAAAGTTAATAGTGGTAGAGCAACCCCTACCTGTAAAGGTAGGAAGAATTTGTGAAGCTGAAGAGTTAACCAGTTTATCTCGAGAGAAGTATGAGCGCCTGATTATCTGAAATGTGACGGATATCCCTGTAGTTTTGTGGTTAGTCTCTATCTCATTCATTAGAATTATCTTATTCCTAAGAATGTAGAATCAGAACCATTAATTTGTTCTGTGAATTTATTCCTATGTCTCAGAACAAGAGAAACACAAATCCATTGATGACTATGTTTCCGCACTAAAGAAGTTAGCAATCTTTGCAATTTTGGTACTCTACATGATAACCTCATCCGAGACTAAGTCATAATGTATACCAAAAACAAGTCAATCCAAGATAGACTATGGGTAGAGATTCTAGTTTTAAAGACATTTTAACTATTGTCAAAAAAGCTGAACTTTCTGAACGTAGTGCGAAAGTATCACTAGGAAGTACTACAGTTGATAGTAGTGAATCAGTGAATAAGATTTCGGATACTAAAAAGAAATTTGTTCCTAATACATCTCACATTAGTAAGAAAAACTTTTTAAAACAGGATCGCAGCACTAATTACAAAAATCCTAATTTTGCTTGTTACAGGCGCAGAAGCCCATCTCATTCTGCAAACTTTGATAAGTGCCCAGCTAGATTCGTTAAATGCTCTGAATGCGGTCTAGTTGGACATTTTGCTAAAGCCTGTTTACGCAAAGGTAAAACAAATAGTAAAGGTAAGGTCTCATGTATAAATGAGAGTGATGTGGAACAATCTGATTCTGACAGTGATGACGATCATTCCACTGTGGTCAGAACAAAAACTAAGGTACTTAAAGTCTCCAGTCAATCTAACAGTAAACCCATTTGCTGTGTTTCTTTTGGTGGCGTTTCCTTACAAGTCGCTGCTGATTCAGGGTCTCCGTACACAATTGTTGCTGAAATTATTTGGGTTAAACACTTAGTTAATGCTATAGGAGATTATTTAGCGTCTCCTGACATATCCCCAGAAAGTTAAACTGGTGAAAAAATTGATGTTATCGGTTTCAGAGAACTCATTTTTAGATTTAAAGGTAGACATGCCCTATGCAAATTGTATGTAGCTAAGGATGGACCATCTGTTTTAGGGTGGAAAGACCAAAAGAAACTTAAACCATACTAGATCCCAACAGCACTGAACAAGTTCTTGTTGCATGTGATGCTGAGGATACTGGAAAATGGGTTCTCCGTGAGTTTCCATTGGTGTTTAATGGTACTATCGGCAAGTTAAAAGGTTTTTCCCATTTGATTAGATTGAAACAAAATGCTTCACCAAAAATACACAAGACACGCAATATCCCATTCATTGTTAGGGATGAAGTCAAGGTTGAATTACAAAAATTACTGGATGCACGAATCATTGAACCCATCGAAGCATCTGAGTAGGTTTCGCCTTTAGTCGTAGCAAGACGTGCCAATGACAAGGTTCGTTTGTGTGTAGATTTAAGAGGTCTAAATGACAATATTGTAGTCGACCAATTTCCTTTGCCCCGCATAGATGAAATGTTAATGCTAACCAGAGATGCTAAGTGGTTTTCCACTTTAGACCTTTCTAGTGCTTACCACCAAGTTGTCCTTAACAAAAAGTCCAAACATTTGACAGCCTTTTGTACGCCGTTTGGTTGTTACCAATTTAGACGCATACCTTTTGGACTTGCGTCGGCAGCAGCCGTTTTCCAGAGGCTGATGTTTGAAATTTTTGGCAACATAAAAGAAGTCATTTTTTTTCAAGATGACATCTTAATCATGGGTAAATCTAGACAACATCATGATGAGGTCCTAAGAAAGGTTCTATCTATTTTATCCTTGAAGGGTCTTACTGCTGAAATCAGCAAATGCAAATTTGCTGAAAAAAAGTTACCTATCTTGGACATGAGATCACTGCTCAAGGTATTAAACCTAAACAAAAATAAGTTGAAGCAATCAGTCAAGCACCCCCACCTTCTAATAAAGATGAATTGCGTTCATTTTTAGGGATAGCAGAATTTTATTCTAAATTTGTGGAGAATTTTTCAGAACCCACACATGAAATGTGATCTTTGTTAAAAAAAAAAAAATATTTGAATGGACATTAGATTGCCAATGTGCTTTTGATGGTATCAAACGTGCCATCAGTAAAGTGCCAAAGCTACAAGCTTTTAATCCCACTGCTTCTACTTTTGTCACCACAGATGCCAGTGGCAAGGGTTTAGGCAGTGTTCTGTCCCAAAAAGATGATAGAGGCTCGGATATTGTTATTGCATTTGCCTCCAGGACACTGTTTCTCACTGAACAGAAATATTCTGTAATTGAGAGGGAAACACTGACCTGTGTTTGGGCTTTGGAGCACTTCCGCAAATTTCAGTGGGGAAGAAGATTTACGGTACGAACTGACCATAAACCATTGACTAAATCACTTACCTCAGATGGATTGTCCAGAGAATCAGCTAGAATAGCCAGGCTTTCCATGCATCTTCAAGACTTTAATTATGATGTGCAGTACGTTCCAGGGAAAAAAAATGTAACCGCAGATTTTCTTAGTAGGTTGTCTTTACCTCTCAGAGAAATTGTTTCTAATCCTTGGAATGACTTCTGTGTTGCCAGCATTTTTTCTACTAATGAAACTAAAGGGTTACAAGAATCTGAATGGGAACAAGCTATGAAGATTGACGATACCCTTAATTTATTCAGAATCAAAGTTCAACATGGTTGGGGTTCTGTTAAACCTGAACTTCTTGGTGAAATGAAAGCCTTTTGGGAGGTCAGAAATGAATTGGGTATTGATGGAATGTTCATTGTTAGAGGTGACAAAATTATTCCACTGCTTTCTTTAAGAAACAAAATTATTTCCTTATAGTGGCATTAGTCGCACTAAGAAAAATGTGAAATCTTTATATTGGTGGCCAAAAATTGATTTAGAAACTGAAAGATTCGTAAGATCTTGTAGTGAATGCGAATGTGCTGATAAATCACCAAAAACTCTAAACACCCCTTTAAGCTCTTGGGGTGTCCTTCTCTTCCATGGGATGAATTGACGTTAGATATTATGGGTCCCATTGTTTGTAATGATGGTTCAACCAAATATATTCTTGTACTTGTTGATCTTTTTTCTAAATGGTTTAAACTCAAAGTAGTTGACAAAGCTAATACCACATGTGTCATTGACTTCTTAGGTGGTGTTTTTATACGTGAGAGTTTCCCAAAAAACATCCTCACTGACAATGGTGTGCAATTTAAGTCAGTTGAGACTAAACAATTTCTGGATATTGCTGGTATTTCACACAAATTTTCTGAACTGTACCACCCTAGGGGCAATGGTGCCGTTGAGAGGGTCAACTGTGTTATCAAGGGTGTTTTGCAATTGGCTATTCACGGTAAGAAAAATTTGGAGCATGAACTTATGAAAATGCTTTGGAATTACAGAGTTACTAGTCATGAATCTATTGGCGAGACTCCTTTTGGTGTTATGAGAGGTCGCATTCCACATTCAAAGGTCAATCCGGGATGGATGGACAGAAGCAAACAAGTAATGTGGAATGTTGAGAAAATTTAAAGTTGTACTCTAGCTTCTCAACAAGGAATACTTTGACAAAAAACACGGTACTAAGGATGTCCATTTGTCTGTCGGACAACGGGTTAGTGTGAAATCTAACAAGAAAGTAACTAAGGGTCAAAGCAAGTTTGGTCCTCCAGTTCAAATTGTGAAACTTATGAAAAACACTGTCAAGCTATCTGATGGAAATGTGCGTCATATGAGTAATTTATCGTTAGTTAAAAAGGATGTCACACCTAGTGATCCTAAACAATTTGTTTCTTTCAGCAACTATTGGTGGATTAATATTCATCCTGAATGTTCTTCTTCTAATGTCATGTCTGATTTGTGTGTTCAGAGTGAGGATGGGCCTTCTGTTGTAGACCTTCCATCTTCTTTGGTTTCTTCTGAGGGCCTTGCTCATCCTGAAAATTTGGACCTTCCATCTTCTTTGATTTCTTCTGAGGGCTTTGCTCATCCTGAAAATTGTTCTGACTTGTGTTTAGACAATGTTCCACAACAATTTCGTGAATTAAAGGTTAACACCTTTGGTAGAAACATTGTTAAACCAAAACGCTTCGATGATTATGTTTGTGAGTCTTAATACTTGTTTTTTTTGTTTTTCTGAAAGAAGGAGGATGTGTAGTATTGTGGTTAGTCTCTATGTCATTCATTAGAATTATCTTATTCCTAAGAATGTAGAATCAGAACCATTCATTTGTTCTGTGTATTTATTCCTAGGTCTCAGAATGTTTGGCTCAGATTAACTCGTCACTCGGCTTACTTTTTGCTGAAGGTGTTGTCAAAATAAAGAAGAGATCTACAGTATTCGTTTCTAGCATAATTACTACAATCCCATCTGCCAAATTACAATTTCCATAGGATACAATTGAACTGTAATTTGGCAGACAGGATATCCTTTACGTTTGTGACAGAGTAACCCTGTCCGTCAAACTCATAATCAGGCCCTAAACTATTAATATTCAAGCCTATAATTAACTCTATACCTTCTCTTGAGTGTGTAATGTGCAAATCATTCTCAATCCTACAGGAAAGGCTTTTACTTGTGTCTACGAGAGGGCTCTCACATAGATGTATGTTAAAATCACTGGCAATAATTAAGGTAGGCAAACCGTGCCCTTTATCAGATAAAGAATTAATAAAAGAAACCAGAAATTGAATGTTTTGCGTTGTAAAAATGCAATACATAAATACAGGAGAGCCAAATAAAATCATTCTTAGAGCTTTTAAAGCTCATGAACCAGAAAAAAGTTAATTAGCCTGACTATCAGCTACTAGAGTGACATAAATGACTAGGTCCCCCTTTATCTCTGCCAAAGCACGATTCAGCAGCTGGGACAAAGTATGCTTTATAACACTCCGAAAAGAAACAATTTGAAGTCGCCCATGATTCCCAAACTTTCTGATATATGAGTGCCAGTTCGGGTCGCTAAATTTAGAGACCAGACCAGCAATGTTCCAACTCACTAAATGAAAGTCATTGAGACTGCCTGAAAATGGACCAAGGGACAATCAGCAATGGGGATATCAGGGATCGATGATAGAACAGGCAATACCAGTCAATCACAGGATTCCAGGGAGCTCAAAGGGCCAAATCGATCAGCAGACTCCAAAGGTGTAGGTATGGGGAGCTTCGAGGGTGGGAGGTGACCAGAGGGACCAACTTGACTTGTGTCAATGGGACAGGGCAAACAACCTCCGGTCTGTAGAAGAAACCCAGCAATAGGGCATGAATTGAAGATGGTTTGCCAAACATAAAAGAGATGACGGCTGCCAGGACTCATGCCACTTCTGTAGATGGATGTGAGGGCCTAGGTTGGAATGTGAGCCAATCCAGTGAGTCACTTTGTTTTTTTAACTGGTCACAGGATTCACTCATGCTGCGGGTCAATGGCGCTATACATTCCCGAGCACCACTACATTTGGGGTTGTAGCGGGAGGCAAGTCAATAACATCCTCACTCTTGCAGTGAACTAAGAGAGCATGGGAGGACAAGGTGGGCCAACACAAGGAGTGGGATGCAATGTGATGGGGTGGACAGTCTCCCTTGAAAACGTGTTCTTGCACCTGACCGGGGCATCCGACTGTTTTGAATTTCCTATAGTTCCCCTTACCTGGTTCATTTCTGGAGTTGAGCCAAGTTTGGAAACTGTAGAAGGTGTCAGCTTCGCCTCTCCAAACGACGAAAACGTCATCTATGTACCTTTCCATATGAGGATCTGGTTATGGAAAGGATTTTGGTTGGTAAGTACATGTTCGATCAGGTGGACGTATAGATTCGCTAGGCGCAAAAACGCTGCCCATTGAGGTTTCTGACGTCTGAAGGTAGATGGTGTCTTCATATTTGAAGAAATTTTCTTTCATCCCCATCCTAGCGCATTCCATAATGAAAATGCACAGGTGATATTGAGTCCAGGTCTCTGTTCTCAAGTAGTAGCCAGATGGCTTCCAAGGTCTCATTTTGTGGAATACATGTATAGAGGGACTCTACGTCAAAAGAGACTAAGACAGTAGTAGCGTCAAACTCGATTTCTGGTAGTATTCTAAGCATGTCATTTGTATGCTGAAGGTAAGTAAGCATCTTCCGCCATAAGTCGTAAGAAGTGGTCCACGAAGGTTGATAAAGGTTCCAAGAGGGAACCTAGACCCGTAAGTATGGGGAGTCCCGGTGACGGTCTCTGGGATTTATGTATTTTTGGCAATACATAAAAATATGGCATCACAGGATGCGTGGTGATCAGGTAGGTAGCCTCTTGGGTCGTGATCCATCCTTCGTTTTTGGCTTCTTCTATGAGAAAAGAGATTTCTCGCGTGATTCTCTTTGTCGGATCAGTTTTCAAGTGTTGGTAGAAACGTCTGTTGCCCAGCTGGGGTAAGCATTCTGCATGGTATGTCGGTGTATCCATAATGACTATAGTACCGGACCGGCTTGATCGTAATGGTGGCATCCTTTGCCAACTTTTGTAGAGCCTTGTTCTCACTGGCGGGCAGATTATGAAAATGGCGTTTCTTAGAGGAGCCCAATGCGGATATTTCTTCACTCACCGCTTTCTCAAATGTCAGCAATTGGTGAGTGGAAGGATTGAATGTAGAGCAGTTTTTTAGGCCTGTGTTGTTAGGTCCCATCTCCTCACTGGCTATATCTTTATCTTTGAAAAAGAAATGCAAGCAAATTTTACGGAAAAAATTTGCTAGTTTGCATTGTGTCTGAAACCTTAGTGTAATATGCCCAGTAGATTTACTCTCCCTTGGTGTGACTAACTTTCATATTACAACTCAATTTTAAGGTTTAACCATAAGTCAGTAAGCCCCAAATTCCTCTCCTCTAGAACAGTGTTTTTCAGTCCGTTAAGCGGGCAATAGCTTCATCAAACACAAACTAATATGCTCTATATATTGGCCTAGGCAGTCGGGCCCTCTTATACAGTCAAGAACACGATGCATCACTTCATTGCTCCACACGCCATGATCATTTAATATACTAGTAGGGAGTCAGTGGAACAACTATACAAGACAACTGAACTAAGACTCCCAGGACTATTTGGGTCCGTGGGTAGTCCTTTTGCCCACGACGACATAGTGACATTGATATGCGTTAACACTTACGAGCCGTATCGTTTGGACAAGACTCTGTACATAGATTCAATCGTTCAGTCAGTCCCCAAAACTACTAAACATGCCTTATTGCTTTATGAATAAAACATTTACTATCGCACATGTAAGTTGTTGTTAACAAGAACGTCAAGCGAGTGCACTACAACTCCCATGACTCCATGGGAGGTAGGTAGTTCCACACTCGTTACGTCATCACAGTGGGCCAGAAATAAGTCAATTATGAACACCGGCGTAAGGCGGCAAGAGTAACTGGTATAAAAGACCGGACCTCACTTACCGCCAATTACTTCCGGTCGCAGCTTTCGTCAGCCCGGGGTACCGACGGATAGGTGAGTGTACTGCATTACTGCATTGGTGTGAACTTATACTAACTAATCTCCAAGCCACAGAGTTTTATTAACTAATCTCTGAGCCGCAGAGCTTTTTGTAGAGGTTACTCCCTTAACTCTTTGATAGCATAATTGAAAAGTCACAGTAGATCATACAGAATAGCGCAGAAATCACTGTGTGTCTATATTGATAACGTGAGCCCGCAGTGCTCTTGCATCAATGCGAGCTTATATAGATTGATTGCTTTTCCGGTAGTGTAACCTAGGCGTTCCACCTTTTCTTCACAGAACAGTTTAGATTTTTGAATCACACATGTCAACAATGGAGCGTAGATCATTTGTGAGAGGTAGGGATGTATTCATATCCAGATTCGAACAGTCGGTAATTTCCACATTAGATTCAGCTGCACTGCGTGCTAACATACTTCGCGATGCACTTGAGCTAGGAGCAGGCTTAACCCCTTGCTTGCTAAACAATTGCTTACGCCGGATTTTCAGACCTTTAATAAATGAGCCATGGGGCAGACTATCAAACCGCTCCAGTACACTATTTAATGTAAAACATAACATTGTGAAGCGCCTGTTGTAGGTGCTTTTGGCATTCTACTATCTGGATGCCTTCATCATCACCCCACCTGTAGTTCCTGCACTGTCCCTTCACAGATTACAGTGTGCACATATTGTTATTAAATATAATTTTACGCCAGGCCAGACAAGTCTATGCATCCTAGTCTCATCTCTTGCCAAAATTGTGTTGTTTTTTTTAGAGCGGTGCCTCCCATCCTGAGCTGTTGCCAGGTGAGGTGAGGCTGCTTACTCATAATTCACGGGTAAGTTTACTTTATAGCTGTATTTTTCACTGTATACATAATATGTCACATGATGAATACATATGATTCACGAATATATGAAGATTATAAGACACCAGCATTTTTTTTTATCTCTTTGTGTTTTGTTCACAGGTGCAGCCAGGATATCATTAACCTACCTAAAGTACTACTGATGATGTAGGTTGTATGTGTTACAAACTACACTTTCTTATAGATTAACTTTATTATTTGATCACTTTGCCACGCAGTAGCATTGAACATCAAGGTCCTGAGGAAGGCCACGATACTGAAGTACTGGGTTTTTAGAACCCAGCGGTGCAGGGGAACACACACTAAGACTTCGGATTCTTCCTGTTTCAGACCCACAGAAACACAGAGTCTTCTAGGTGAAATCAAAGATCGTATTTATTGGCTGCAGACCAATCACAGATATCCGAGAAGTACAACACGATGTATGTTCTCAGGAGACTGCTCCTGAACCAAAAACGAGTCTTTACTTATATACACAAAATTACGCTTTGGGGGCAACACCGCCCCTGTTTTACAAGTGGTCATTCACATATTTTAGTTTCAAAGGAACAGCAGAGCCATAATGACAATCCCACATTTCAGTTCATTAATCATACAGTCATTGTTCCCAGCGAGGCTCGGAACCCTCATCAGATAACAGCAGACCCCAATAAAACGGGCACCTCCTGCTCATAAAACAAGCCATAAAGTAGGAAACAGTCAGGTGTGAAAACAGCTTAGTCAGGGATCGTGTGCGAACAGGGGCTTTATGATGGATCGAGCCCTGATGCTAATCACATTAGGCCGCGAGAAAGGAACCGGCCGGACAGGATTGACCTCGGGCAGCGGAGTCGGCTTGCACAGGTCAGAGAGAAGTCACAGAAGGTGTACGTGTCCTTTAGGCCTGAGCATGGCCTTAGTGCGCAGCCTATGTGAGGGCAACCACAAAATGGCTACTGTTCTAAAATGGAACCCAAAGGGTTCGATATGTGGTATCATATGCACGGTGAATTCATCAGTGAAACATGACGAAAACACTCATACATACCGCGTTGCTCATTTGCGGTTCGCTGATACCAAAATTGGCATGGTGGGACCATGCCACCTACACGGTTCCGATTTTTACAGTACCACAGACCCTCCTTTTGCCCTTACATAGGCAAGAACTATACTAATCTGAGTCCAAGTCTATATTCATAAAGTCATGGAGATGTTGCTGTAGCATCATCCTATTGCTTAGCTCGTCCTTTGATATAGGTTTCCTTACACATGATGTAACACAGAGGCTACACATTACAGGAGCACACTGTATACATAAACAGAACAGAAAAAGAATGGCTAAGATCATTCCAATGACTATTAGAATCTTCCATCCCCAAGCTGATATCAGTCCCCAGAACCACCCCATCATTGACCAATCTCCTTTATCTACGTGAATGGATTCGGAAATCTTATGCAGTTTGGAAATGGCCTGGTAGACTGTCGGAGCATTATCTGGTATGAAAATACAACAGCTCGATTGGATAACCTTGCATACCCCACCACGGTCTGCAAGTATGACGTCTAGAACCATACGGTTCTGCAACGTCATCAGGCGATCTGCTTGAAGCTCAGCTGTCAAGTTACCAAGGGCACCGGCCGTTACATTAACAGTGGATTCAACTACACGGGTCAGTTGTCTCAGGTTCTGACTATTGACCATTGGTCCCCAAAACGGCAGGAAACCCAGGAAAAAGTCTCCCGCTTCCTGACCGGCAGTATCTTCCTTACTAACAACGCCTCTCACAACTCTGGTCTTGTGATAATCAGAGGCGGCAGTAAATGTTGGCGGTAGCAAATTCCCAACATAGCACGTGCCCGAGAAATCAGGGGGCAACCATGTATATGCTCGATCATTGCAGACAAAGTATGTACCCTTGGCAGCCAAAAACACAGGGGAAAACTGTGATGGAAAAGTGTATGTTTTAGTACAGTTACTCTTCCCTAGTTGAGCTCTTGGATTCTGACCATTGCCTTGTAGACAGAACCGACCTATGTGGGGTACGACCCAAATCGGAGATGAACTTTTGCGCTGTTTTTCGCCCAAGCTGATGCTATACCCAGTCGCGTTCCAACCTACATAGGCTCACAACTCATCCTTGGGAATAGATGTATATGCATCGATATCTCTACTCATATCTGCAACTCCTTTCATCAAGGCTTTATTGTTCGAGTTAGGTCTAACGGAACGCGGTGGTCGCTGGGAGTAGGTTTCAAGCGCAAAAAGAAACATGGTCTGGAATGCCCATGATGAACCATTATTGCTAAACGGCAGTACTAGATATGGGATGCCCTTATTAATGGTGTGCGGCATCAAACCACACACCCAGCAGTTCGCTGTATTCATAACTAGTTGGTGCTGGTGCAGGAGTTGAATGAACGAATTGTTTACAAACTCAGCACGTCTAGCTTGTTCGTGTTCTGGCAGAGGGTGGAAAGAGTGTGGAAAAACAGTAGGAAGAGGTGTGGGCTGTACAGTGGGTGCAAATGACACTTGGAAAGACAATAATACACAACCTACAGAAAACATCATTATGCTAGATAGCACAAACAGACATAATACTACAAAACATTTGCTATTCATTATTTTACATATTCTGCTCTTGAAATTTGTTTCCTCGGTGGGCCTCTTCATCCTGAAAAACTCCATCCTCTAATCGTGCTGTTCGCGGCGGATGAGTATCTTCTGCTAAGGAGTACACCTGTCAGTTCAGGGAACGCCCTAGACCAACCAGAACCGTCGACCTAGCGTCTTCGGCTTGTACCCCAAAGTCTTGGCACCGCGACCCTGCAGCTGAACCCGGATGGTGGTTCAAAAAACAAAGTCAAAAAGTTTTTCAGTTGAGAGAGCTGCACTTTTGAAGATATCAAAGAAAAAGAATTTTTATTTGTCCATAGTTCTTGGCCTCAAATGATACCTGTTTCTGCCAGGCACTGTCTGGTCTTGAAACAAGAGTTCAGGCTCTGTGGTATCCAATCGAATTGATGACGATATAGCTTCTTGCAGAATGTCGTCACTTTCTCGTTCTGTATTTGTCCCCTTTACGCGTGCGTCGCTAAATGGCACAAAACGAGGCACAGTCTCAGCCTCGGAATCAGCGATTCCCCCTCCTGGACCCACCGATCATACGGTAGGGGCAAAGGGATCCTCTTACAATGTATGCCGTGTATCCAATTCTTTTTCCCTTTCACTCGAACTGCTGACCTCGTCGATAGCAGGACTAGGTGGGGGCCGATCAAACGGGGCTCATCATTCTTCGTACGCTGAGAATTTTTAATTAGCACCCACGTTCCAAGATTAATAGGGTGTCCTGGAGCTTCAGAGGCCTGGGGCAGAGTATCGTGAACCTGTTGGTGTAAGACACGCAATTTAGCCGTCAATTCATATAGGTAATCAAGTAGTACTGGATATTCGATTTCACTGAACTTTGTCGGCCTTGGCACTCCCCATACATTGGCCGGACGGCCAAACACAATCTCATACGGACTAAGTCCCACTCGCGAATGCACAGTCATTCTTGTTGACAGGAGTGCTAAGGGCAGAGCGTCAGGCCATTTAAGACCGGAGCTCGCTTGAATTTTGGCCAACTTAAGCTTCAAGGTGCCATTGTAGCACTCTACTAATCCAGCTGATTGGGGGTGATTTGCAGCGTGAAACTTTTGCTTAATGCCTAGTCCCTCACACACATCCTTCATCACTCGGCCTACAAATTCACTCCCGTTATCACTCCATACCATCCTTGGCATTCCGAACCTAGGGAAAAATTCTTTAACTAGGGCTTTAGCTGTGGATAAGGCAGTATTGTCTTTTAGGGGATATGCTTCTATCCATTTTGAAAAGGCACAAACAACAACCAGTACATATTTCAAATTGTTGCATCTTTCCATGTGGATGAAGTCTTGTTGCAGAACTTCAAAAGGATATGATGGAGGCGCAAAATGACCAGGTGGAGTTGGGGTTCCCCTACCAGGATTGTATTTCAGACATACCATGCAATTTTTGACCACATTCTCTGCACATTTAGGGATTCCAGCATTCTGCCATACTGGAGCCAACAACTTACAAATCCCTTTCACACTGATATGTGCCATTCCATGCGCCATCGTAACCACTGGAAGCACATATGCATCAGGTAACAACCATCGCCGGTGTTCTGACAAATCAATCCAACCGTTTTCATCTAATTTACCCTTACTCTCTTTCCACATACTTAATTCTTTCTCTGTGGCTTCAGCTTGAAGGGACTTCACACTCTCTATCGTGTCTTCACACATTCCAACATCACCAACCCATCTTGCAGGGCCTGCAACATACATTCGGGTTGTCACATCTTTTGCTGTTTCTTTCGCGGTTTCGTCAGCAAATGCATTACCACGCCCAACATCATCGGTAACCTTCTTGTGTGCGCTGCATTTCACAATCGCAACTTGTAATGGCAAGGTCAGCGACTCAAGGAGATCATTCACTAACTGACCATTCTGAATCTTAACTCCATGTGAAGTCAGGAACCCACGTTCTTTCCACAAACGCCCAAAACTATGGGCCACACCAAAAGCGTACTGACTGTCAGTATATATGTTCACTTTCATTCCTTTCGACAACACGCATGCTCTTGTGAGTGCAATTAATTCTGCTGCTTGAGCCGAATTATGTGGTATGCGTGCAGTTTCAACAATCGTGTGCAGAGTCGTGACAGCATACGCAGCAGTCTTATCACCATTCGGAAGCTTGAAGCATGAACCATCCACCCATAAGGTACCATCACATTCAACCAGGGGAGTATCTTTAAGATCCACTCTCCCTTTTGTTTCTTCTTCTGTTCTGAACAGACAATCATGCTGTTCAACCTCATCTGTGTCTGCTGAAATTGGCAATAATGTGGCTGGATTCAACGTATTGCAGCTCTTTATGTGCACATGACTTGCTAGCAGCGTCAACTCGTAACTTGACAATCGAGCATTAGTTAAATGCTGTGTCTTGGTCCTGTTTAACAATGTGTCCACTGCATGAGGAACCATTACAATCAATGTGTTATTCATCACTAGTCCAGCAGACTGTCGAATAGACGCAGCTGCTGCCGCTGTAGCTCTTAAACAACTTGGCAATGCCCTCGCTACAGGGTCCAAAGTCGACGAAAAATGGGCGCGGTCTGTCTCCAAAAGGCTGTGTTAGTACTGACAATGCACAACCGTCCCTTTCATAAACATACAAGGTAAAAGGCTTACTATAGTCGGGGGTACCCAACACAGGAGCTGAACATAATGCCTTACGTAATTCCACAAAACTTTTCTGACACTCTTCAGACCATGGGACAGGATTTGGTATATCTTTATATGTTAATGCTAGCAATGGTTTTGCCAATAAAGAAAAACTCGGGATCCAGTGCCTACAATATGAAGTAATGCCCAGGAAAGCATGCACTTCTCTCTTTGTCTTTGGCACGCTTAATTGTGCAATGGCTTGGATTCTTTCTGGGGTCAGCTTCCTTCCCTCCTTCGAGAAGAGATGACCTAAATAGGTCACTTCTTGTCGACAATATTGCAGCTTAGAGAGAGACACTTTGTGATGGAAGGTAGACAGATGACGCAACAATGATGATGTAGCTCCTTTACAAATCTCCTCAGTATCTGCGGCGATTAGTAAATCGTCAACATACTGGATAAGGGTAGCACCTTTAGGTAAAACAAGGGCATCAAGCTGTGCTTTTAAAGCCTGACTGTATATTGATGGGCTTTCACAGTAGCCCTGTGGAGCACGTTTAAAACGGAAACTTCGACCTCCTAAACAAAAGCCAAAAATATCCCTGCTCTCCTCTGCAATCGGGATACTAAAGAAAGCATTCTTTAAATCAATTACTGAGAACCAAGCAGCGGAAGCTGGGATCATAGTCAACAAGGCAGTTATATCAGGGACGACTGGAAACTATGGCACAACAACCTTATTGACCTCTCTAAGATCGATCACAAATCTGTAGACAGGTGGCTGAGAAGGGTCAGTACGTTTTAAAACTGGCAGAACCGGACTATTGCAAACGTTGCCTCTTGTCTCTTCAATCACATCCTTCTCAATTAAATCATAGATAATTGCTAACAACGCTTTTTCACCTTCCTTAGAGATCTTGTACTGGGGTATGCGGGGCAATTTAACATTGGCTTTTAAAGTGACAACATACGGCGGTATTTCCAAAAGGCCCACATCATTAGGGCCAGTGGCCCAAAGGGCATCAGGAAGAGACGACAATTCAGCTGGTAGTTCATTCTTTGACAAATACATCGGAGAAATCACTTCCTTACCCAGCGTAAGTTGTACTCCTGAGGGGGAACAATATAATGTTGCATGTAATCTCTTCAACAGGTCCAATCCTAACAAGTTTTCATTACATCCTGTCGTTAGGATGAGGGGTGCTTTCAGCTCACAAGGTCCAACAGAAAGGGCCATAGGACTTGAGATCGGGTTCCTAACCGGGGCACCAGAAAAACCTAAGGAAACATTCATTTCGCCAGACAAAGGCGCGCCAGGGAGTTTTGAGCGCATAATAGAACTCTTTGCAGCACCAGTGTCCAGCAGAAAGGGCTCTGTTATACCCGCTGTAGTCACCTTAACATACGGTCCGCTCTGATCCACTGGCACTGAAACAACTCCCTCTCTGTCTATGGCTGTCCTAGTAATCATTCCCTTCCGTATTATCATCTTCTGCATAGTAGTCATTATTATAGTACTGCGCTGTCTTGCCAGTCGCATTGGCTTGCTGATCAAAACTATTCATCGTATTTTGAGGCGGAAGAGGACGCGCGTTCTGGGGAACATTTCCACGCCCTCTACCTCTTGGGGCTTGCTGGCCACCTCTACCTCTTGCGCCATAAGCATTATTTGTGCGCTGCAACAATCTAAGACAATTATTTTTAAAGTGACCCTCCTCCTTGCAATATGAACATTGATTGGGACCGATAGGGACACGTGGTTGATAATACCCATACATTTGCTGATTATTCTGGAATTGTTGGGGTTGCTGATAGATACCCTGGGTTTGCCTATAATTATTTTGACCTGCACGTGGCGGATAAGCCTGCTGTAAAAGACCCTTTGTTTTCAACTCTTTCGTTTTCTTGTCCGTTCTATCCTTCTCATCTTTATCCCTATTTTCATAATACTGCGCAGTAGCCAGTATTTGCGCTGAAGAGGAAACGGCCCAAGAACTCTCCGAATCTTTTAATTTCTTACACAACTCTGGAAGCAAATTATGCACAAATTTATCAACAAATAACCGTTGGCCACCTTCTGTACTCATGTCCTGACCACTGTGGTCGATAAATGTTTTTAAACCTGGTGAAGAAATCGGACACTGCTTCATCTTTCTTCTGTTTGCATGCGGATAATTTATCCCAATTTACACGTATTGCGGGCATTAAAGTTTTCATATAGTTAATTATTCTACCAGGGAGTTCTGCTACCACGGGCTCAGGCTTGGCACCACCTACCTGTCTATTGTCCACATTAATGATATTAGCCCATGTGTCACCTAGTTCTGCAGCATGATCTGCATTACGAATCAACCCCCACAAAGGCTGTGGAACAACATTTCCGAACAACATATCTATGTCAGCCAGGTTCATGACACGATTCTGCAGTCTGCGATAACTCCTTATAATATCCTGCAGGGTTCTTACGGGGGTCAGGCAATGTCTGTTTAAGGGCTAAAACTTCAGATCGTTTCCAGGGAACATGTACACAAACACGCTGAAAATGTGGCAAAACAGGTGGATTAGCAGCAGCATCACCAGGTCTCCAAACTGGAGGAACCTCACGCATCGGGTATTGTCGCGCTTTTACATGTTTCCCTTCAGGGAATTCCTGTCCAAACAACGACTGCTGACAATCCCCATTCCTGAAAGACAGCAGTGTCGCAACTGCTTTCTCAACATCAGAACCCACAATCGTACCTTTTCCAAATTCAAATCGCACTTGACACAACTCCTGCGGATTGGAGTCTACATCATTATCTTCCAATTCCTCACATAGGATTTCACACATTTTCTCAAAAACGTACCGCTGTTGTGGCGCTTCCCACTGATGAAAAACATTAACAACAGATTCTACATCATATCTAGAAGGATAAACAATCCATATACGTGCCATGCGGTCCAGTTCTTCTTTCTCTCTAGAACCAGGTATTTGACTACGTAACTGCTTATGTTGTGGACCAGGGGTCGTAGTAGACGACCCAAAGAGGGGTGATATAAGATTAGTGACTGCACTAGCTAGTCGTTGTCTTGCAGAAGGAGAAGTCGAGGCAAGAACCGGGGGAAAAACAGAGGGAAGGAAAACGGGTACAGATACAGGGATAGCAGCAGGTAGGGCACCAAGAGAGGCAGCTGATGTGCTAGGGAAAGTCGCAAGGGGCGCAGAAGTGGTGGGTAGCAAAATCAGCGGCCCTTGGGAAGGCTGTGCTACCAGGACAGGAGCCGGCTGAGGAGGAGCTGGCGGCTGCGGGAAAGCTTGCTGCGCATTAGCTGGAAGCTGCACATTCACGGGTTGTGGAGGCGCTGTAGCATTTTGCGCATAAGGGGGTGGCGAACTTAGCAAATGTGACATTAGGGAATCTTTCTCTTTTGACTCATCTTGTTGAAGGGGTGGCAAAACTGGGTAACATTTATCAATGACTAGTTTGCGTTGCCTGTGCAACTGCTCATTCATTCGGTCCTCTTCATTATCCTTAAACTGCAAAGCTGCTTGCATTATCGACATACCTCTCTCTTTTATTTTTCTTTGCTAATTTAATTTCTTTTTGTTTGGCTTCCTTTCGCCATAGGCGGAAGGAATCAAACCTCGCCGGCCGGGCTTTCTTCTTGAACAATTTAACTTCTAAATTATCTAGGATCTCTGTGTCGAAACTACCATTTTGGGGCCATTTTAAAACACCATCCTTTCTGGTGTATCGGACCCATACTTCATTATACGTAATGGGGCCCACGCCATGTTTCACATAAAGCTCATAAGTTGGAGTTCCAATTGGAGGAACCGGACACGATTCCTCCAATCGGGAGTCCCTTTTACAACCAAAACAAAACAAATTTCCAAATATACTAGAACCAGGCATCTTTGCTCACTAGTCTAGTTTCAAACTTCAAAGGATTATCGAATACGATAGTCTCGTGAATACACGAGTCCTCTGGCTTTGGCACTTGCAAGACCCAAATCAAAGCGATCCCGAAGGATACCAAAATCCCGAAGGATACCAAACAAACTGGGAGACGCTCCACTTATACTTAACTGAGGTATCGATGACTTCACCAGAAGACTCTCTCAATTGTTTTGCTCTACCAAATCGTCAAGGGTCCAAAACAGGGCGATTAATCAGGGCAGCAGTCCTTCGTAGCCGTCGGGACGCGGAGAACCTCGCAGAAAAGACTTTCGGACCACGTCGACATGCAGGGGTCGATGAAGTGGCGGCCTTCCTCCAGAATTTCCACACGAAGCTCCTCACGAACCTCTGGCTTGGACCGGTACCACTGAAATCGCCCCGAGTTGGGCGCCAACTGAAGTACTGGGTTTTTAGAACCCAGCGGTGCAGGGAACACACCCTAAGACTTCGGATTCTTCCTGTTTCAGACCCACAGAAACACAGAGTCTTCTAGGTGAAATCAAAGATCGTATTTATTGGCTGCAGATCATTCACAGATATCCAAGAAGTATAACACGATGTATGTTTTCAGGAGACTGCTCCTGAACCAAAAACGAGTCTTTACTTATATACACAAAATTACGCTTTGGGGGCAACACCGCCCCTGTTTTACAAGTGGTCATTCACATATTTTAGTTTCAAAGGAACAGCAGAGCCATAATGACAATCCCACATTTCAGTTCATTAAGCATACAGTCATTGTACCCAGCGAGGCTCAGAACCCTCATCAGATAACAGCAGACCCCAATAAAACGGGCACCTCCTGCTCGTAAAACAAGCCATAAAGTAGGAAACAGTCAGGTGTGAAAACAGCTTAGTCAGGGATCGTGTGCGAACAGGGGCTTTATGATGGGTCGAGCCCTGATGCTAATCACATTAGGCCGCGAGAAAGGAACCGGCCGGACAGGATTGACCTCGGGCAGCGGAGTCGGCTTGCACAGGTCAGAGAGAAGTCACAGAAAGTGTACGTGTCCTTTAGGCCTGAGCATGGCCTTGGTGCGCAGCCTATGTGAGGGCAACCACAAAATGGCTACTGTTCTAAAATGGAACCCAAAGGGTTCGATATGTGGTATCATATGCACGGTGAATTCATCAGTGAAACATGACGAAAACACTCATACATACCGCGTTGCTCATTTGCGGTTCGCTGATACCAAAATTGGCATGGTGGGATCATGCCACCTACACGGTTCCGATTTTTACAGTACCACAATACCTTTGAGGTCATATTGGCCGAAACATGTAGCCCTACTTTTGGACAGATGCAGTTATTTTTTCAAACTGCACATGCACTGTTTTTAATCCTGACCCTAAGAGTTAACTATTAAACTTCCCCTTTTTCTCTTGGTAGTTAATTTTATCACACACTTAAAACGTTTTGCACTGCGGCCATCACTTTAATACCAGAATACTTTACATCTGTTGGATTTTGGTAGATCCTATGCAAGAGTAGCATCCAAAAACATCCCTGAGCTCCTCCCTCGTAGTGAGGGGGGTAATAGCCCTTGGCTACATCAGGTGTTGTAGCGAAGAGGAGAAATCCCGGATGATGCACCATGCCACCTTGGTGGGTGATGGGATTCCGTCCTTATTTAAGGATTCTCACAAGGCATGATTGAGAGTCTTTTGCTGGTCCTCTTCAGCCAGGATAGCTTGATTCCAGTGGCACAGTGAGCCCAGGACCCACGTCCGGGCATACCTGGTGCACTTAGGGCGAGAAAGAAAAAGACACACAATTGATGGACGGAATGCAGAACAAATCAAAACATTCACCCCCAGTCAAGAGATCTGGGTTAAATCCATCATTCTTTTGCTCACCATACCACCCCAGTTCAGACCTGGCCATATGCAAATCAGTCTTGACCCTGTGCCTCATTGGAACAATCCAGCCTGAACTGCCAAGCCAGGTCCTCCCTGGACCGGAACCAAGCATCCTAGGACCGTGTTTCGGGGTTTCACCCCTCTTCAGCCAGGAAAGCTTGAGTTCAGTGGCACAGTAAGCCCAGGGCCCATGTCTGGGCATACCTGGTGCACTTAGGGCCAGAAAGCAAAAGACACGCAATTGATGGACGGAATGCAGAACAAATCAAAACATTCACCCCCAGTCAAGAGATCTGGGTTAAATCCATCATTCTTTTGCTCACCATGCCACACCATTTCAGACCTGGCCATATGCAAATGCAAATCAGGCCTCAGATATAAGGAAACTTATATCTGTTGTTGTGGTGCTAATGCCAGCTTACAGAGGCTGCGATGGCAGACCTGTAGTAACAATTTGAGTGATCTCCCATGGGTGGCATAATACATTCTTCAGCCCTTGGGGAACCCCTTGTGTGTCTATGGTCTGAGTACCTTAGTACCATATACTAGGGACTTATAAGGATACATCAGTAGCCAATCTGGGGGGTACCTAAGTACTCCCCATGTCCAATTTAGGGAAGAAGCACAAATACTGGGGTTCTGGTTGGCAGGATCCGAGTCAGACTAGTCAGAAAAAACATAGCAACACCAGGCATAAAGTAGGGGTAACCATGCAGAAGGATCCTTCCTTCCTACATAACCCTCCCCCAAAAAAGAAAGGAGAGAAGGCTAGCCTTGCCCAGTTGAGTCTTTATTTCTTAAGTGGACATATGAGAAAGGTCCTGCACTGGCATGGATACTCCCCATGTTATGGTCCACTGAGATGATCCTCCCCTGTAGGGGCTTGGATACTCCCAAACGTTTGGGGTGTCTACCTGTCAGCTGTTTGAGCCAAGAGAGGGGCTTGTGGTGTGTCTGACTAGGGAAGTGAGGCCCTAACATGGTTGGTCTCAACATCCTCAGAGCACTGGCCACAACAGAGGCCTTTATCTCTATGACCGACCTGCACTCATCTCTAGGGGTCAACCTTTTGTTGCTTACAACTTTTGGTTTATCCTGTCTGGCTGGAACAATGTAGGACCAGTGAAGGTTTGGGACAGCCTTGTCCCAAATGTTCTGTTGCCCAACAGAGTCCATTTGGGGGATGTCGCTTGCTAAGTGTAAGGGGATCCCTCGGATTGCTGAGGGTTATCCACCTGGCTAGTTCTACTAGGCTGGGGCTCCCAAATCTGTGGATGAGGGGATTCCTCTTGGCAGTGGGCCCTGTGGGGTTCACTGACATCCCTGGCCTCTGCAGCACTAGGCTGACTGAGGAGAGAAGGGCAGGATACCTGATCCAGACTGGGTACCCTTTTGAAAGGTTCCCCTGCCCTTAGTGGCTCTGGCAGGACTGGCCTGACTTCCTCTTGGGTGGTTTCTTCACAAGGGGTAGGATCCGCTCCCTGATGAGGTTGACCCTCACCTAAAGTCTGCGGGGGAAAAATACTTTTCTTCCTCCATTTTGGTCTCTGTTGGAGCCATTATTTCAGGCTCCACTGCTCCTGGATTTCCCTGTGGTTGGACTGGGGCCCTAAGGGTCACACCAACCTGCTTAAGGAGGCCTAACATTTCTAGATGGGCCTTCAATTCTACTTCATCCCAGGCTGAAGTTTCTAGATCATTGCTCAAGAGGCAATCTACAGGTAGGTTTGGGGATACTGCACCCTTTTAGGGCCAAGACACCTCCCCAGCTGAGATTGACTATGGCCATGGGATGATCTGTCCTAACACCATCAGTGTTGGTCTCCTGGAACATGAACTCAGGTAAAAGCTGAAGAGGGGACACCGGTTTTCCGGTCACCATGGTGACACTAGCCCCTGTGTCCCTACAGGCTACAGCTTTCTGGCCATTAATCAGATGCTCCTGTCTGTACTTGCCCAAGGTTTTGGGACTTACAGTAAAAGTGGCAAAACCCTTGCCACCATCACAGACTGAGGTGGCCTGTTTGGGGGATCTGGCTAGGCCAGTATCCACCTCAGTAGCACATGAGAACCCATCTAACTTTTTGGGTGCACTACTACCTCCTGGAGGGCTACTACTTGGGGCACTAGGGGTGTAGTAGTAGTAGTGCTATCCTTATTGCTGGTCTTGAGGCAATTGGAGTCCCATTTCTTGTGGCCTTTCTCTTTGCAGATATAGCAATAGTGGAAGAAGGAGTTTAGGACCCACCCCCAGAGGAAGACTTTTAGGGAACTTCAGGGGACTTCTCTTTAGACTTATCCACAGTTTTGTCTTGGGATTTGGAAGAATCCTTCTTTTGGTCACCACCAATTCCTTGGTTTTTCTGCTTAACTCTGGTGCGGACCCATTTGTCTGCCTTGTTTCCCAGTTCTTGGGGAGAGGTCAGATCAGAGTACCCTTGGTACTGGTGCAGTAGTTGGTTCTGACAGTTATTAAGGATGTGCTCCCTCATTAACAAATTGTACAATCCCTCATAGTCCTGTATCTTGCTTCCATGAAGACAGCCTTCCAGAGCCTTAATAGCACTTTCAATTAAATCTACCCAGTCCTGGGTGTGTGCCTTCTCTGTGTCTCTTAACTTAATCCTGTATTGCTCAGTGGTTAAACCAAACCCATCTATGAGTGCACTCTTCAGGACTGAATAATTGTCAGCATCCTCTTCTCTAACAGTGAGGAGCTTGTCTCTACCTTTTTTAGCAAAGGAAAGCCACAGGATAGGTGCCCACTGCCCTTGAGGGACCTTCTAAACTTTACAGGCCCCCTCCAAGGCAGTAATCCATTTATGGATATCATATCCATCCTGGTAAGGAGGGACTATCCTGCTTAGGTTCTTAGTGTCAAAGGATGTTTTCCTTGATTCTAGTTACATGTTGCTGCCATTTTCTTCCTAGCTTTCTGTACTTCCATGGTCTCCTTGTCAAGGGCCAACTGAACTTGCCCGAGCCTAAGTCTAACTCTCTCAAGTTTAATTAGGTGGTATTCCCTCTCTAAAGAGTCCTCCCTCTTGCTAGAGATGGAGGTCCCTATGGAATGATCTGAAGCACTAGATTCGGCAGAGGGGGGCCTAGACCTCCTCTGCCTACTCTTAACCTTTCCAGGAGGAATAAAGGGGGACCTATTCTCAGGACACCCTCTGTGCCTTCTGCACGATTCCCTGGGGGATCAGAGTTCACCGAGGTGGAGTCATCAGACTCCTCTTGGTCATGCTCAGAATTAGGGCCACGAGGAGTAACCCTTCCTGACCCATCTTCTGGAGCACCCCGCAATTTTGTGCTGATCTTCTGACCTGTCAGGGTTCTGGAGATCATCTATGATAAGCAGGTCTAAGAGATGCTTAGTGGTTGGGTTGCTACCTGGCTCTAACTTCCTAGAAGTACACAGGGTCCTTAGTTCCCAGAACTTAAGACCACTGTATCTAGAAGACTGGGCCCCATGAAGGTCCAGTGCTAAAGGCATGGTGTCTAGGTGTAGTGTGGTGGTGCACCCACCTACCCTAGTGGAAACTAAACTTTCTAAGATTGGAGAAAGGGTTGTGCTAGACCCTTAACAACCAATCTAAAAATTCAGTAGAACTTATTTAGTCTATAAAATATTATATGTGTCTAATGCCAGTTAAGGTTTTTCAATTAATCCATACCAAGATTTAGCTGGTAAAACAATGCAGGCTTGAATCCCAACCGCTGCACACCAATGTAGGAAGCTGGCTAGGTATACGGTGCTCACTTATGTAAGTGTAGCATCCTGCACTAATCTAGACAACCCTTATGGTGATCTTAGTGGTCTTAGACAACCTTAGTAATCTCTCTAAGTGGTAGCTGTGGAGAGCAGCCTTCAAGCTTAGTCATGAAGTGTAAATCAGCTTGTTTGCCAGTACTTAATCTTATGGTATAGGTTAAGTGAAAAAGAACCACACAGTGTAGTTCTAAAAATATTTTTTTATTATAAACACTCACTAACACATTGCAATATCTCCTACCCAGAGATATAACCACAATACACACAATACTTTGATCATAGAACACGTAAGAAACACAAGATACACAGTGGTCTCCAGGGGGAGACCAAACCACATACTAAAATAGTGGAACGCGAGCCACAACCTAAGTCGACAATGGACCCAGAAGACATAGAAGAGTCGGTGACCCATGGAACCACCCAAGGCGAGTATCTAGGAACCCCACGGAGGTCGTGTGAGTGGGAACACGACCGCATGCTCAATACAAGTCAATGGGTCAGTTGCGGTTGCAGTTTTAAAGAAGAACCCTTGCCAGTGGACCCTGAAGAAACCCAGTGGAAGATGGAAAGTTGGAGAGTCACCCCATCTATGGATACCCCAGGAACCAGGATACCTACACCAGGGAAGCTGGGTGCATAGATGCAAAGTGACATAAGAAACTGCTCTGTACCACAATGGAGGGCTTCAGTGAAGATGCCGCTGGCGAAGAAGGCGAAAGAGTCCAGTGGAACTCAAAGGTAGATTAAAGATGAGAGGTACCAGCAAGCAGAGGGGACCGAGTCTATGCCACTCAGGAGTGACCAGGAGGCAAGGAAGACGAATGCCCACCGATGTCGGAGATGTAGGAGAGTTGACGATGCCCTTAAAGTGACAGGTGTGCAGACCAGGCGACGCTGTGGAAGACCAGGAGCTGTTCAAATGCTGTCCCAGATTGGATGTCTAGAGCCAAGGGGTCAGTGTCTGGCAGGGGCACTAACAAGCCTTGGCAACAGCAACTAATGTAGTAGTCGAAAAAGGTGAAGTGTCAGGACCATGAAGGTCCAAGTGACTCACCACGATCAGGTAAGTCAGAGCGGGCCCAGAGCAAGCAGGGGAGCCCACTGGAGCCAACGAAGACCCTCAAAAGGACCCACTGGCTGAAGGCAGAGGATTTGCAAGAGGATTCGCATAAGCTTGGAGGACTGCAAGCAGTAACTGTCTTGGACATACTTTTGTAACCCTGCACTGAAGTTATGTAACCCCTCTTTAAACTTCTGAGTATTTGTTTAACTTTGTACCCTCTTCCTTGAGAATGTATTTCTGTGAGGGGGAGGTGTGTGATGTGCTCAGAGTTTTTCTGTGAGGGAGAAATATACATATACACCAGCACATTTTCCATGACAGTGAAAACAAATGTGTCCAAATAACACATTATTTAGAGCAACTATATTAATAAGCATATATTCAAGCAGTTATTACTATAGTTACTATAGTGCAGGTATTCAGGTCAAGCACGAAAGTGTGGCAAAACTGACACAAGAGCACTTTCTACTGCCTCACAGATTGCATGTAACAATTACTGACACAGGGAAACAGCTCATCCTAATAGTCACAATATCTCCTGAATGTGATTTTATTGTATTGCACAAATTTAAGCCCTTACACCCTGGTTTTGGTTACATAGGTTCTGTTAAAACAAGTGCAGATGGGAAAAGCCATGTCATAAACCATATATACAGATGTGCAGAGTAAAATCTGCCATTTTTACCATTGTTGATGGAGTGGAGGGACAGTGTGACTGATTCGAGGCTTTTCTTCTTGGGAGGCATGGTCCCTCTCCACACTCAACAAAGGACAAAGGAAATAAACAGCATATTACACTCTGAGCACCTGCCAATGTACTATATATGTGTTTATGTGTGTTTGTATAAAATAAATTAGACCCAGCACCAAATTAACCTAAAAAACGGTTTAAAAATTATCAAAAACCAGTCGACCCACAAAAGCGATTCCACTCCCTCAGACAACAAAACATTACCTAACTACGAAACCGTTGCCATCTTTTTTGCTGTGAGAACCATGCTGATCTCCAACAATATGCAGAACCTTATCAAATAACTTTCACGTGTACCCCCTATACCATACCCAATCAGGAAGAATGGCCAAGAAACCCCAACACCCAAAAATAACGTTGCCTAGTCTAGCTTTAAAACCTTAGACGAAAATGGCATCCTAAATCTATTGACCTTTCTCAAATACACCAACCACTTCAACTATCCCCTCCCCTCCAAACTCCTAAATGAGTCCATTCACCTCCTGCTCCCACTATGGACAATGATAATCAATGCCTCACTCAACTCAATAGTTCTTTATTCGGTGGTTAAAAACCATCATAAAAGAGTACATTATAATACAATTTTTAAAAAAAGCATTAAATCAATATACAAGAACATTGAATGAGACTATAAGCATAGAATTCATTATCACTGTACAAACATCATAAAAAACCTGATCGCTATTGGAAAATGGGGAATCCTATAAGGTCGTTAACAGAACTATCCTCTAGTTATCCTGAGTCTTAGTGCAAATTTCAGGAAACTGATAAGAGAGCATAAGGTTAGTGGGTCACTGGCCCTTTGTAAAAAGATCAGTGCATCTTTAGCATGGATAAACCTAGACTTTTTTAAAACTTCCTTTAAAAATTTGCGTCTTGGAGTTGCATACCAGGGGCATAGAAGTACAAAATGAAGGGTGTCCTGCGGAGACTTATTGTCGCAACCGCAGGCACCCTTCTGCTCAATTGAATGACTAAAACCAGCTGGTTCAGCTAGTAAAAAAGGTAAAAAATTGAGCCTAAAACGTGCCATTAAAAACCTGTCTTGGGCATTATACACAACACATAGGTAAGGTTCAATCCCGTCATTGGTTTCGAGTCTGCTGTAAGTGATCACTGAGGGTTTAGCCCCTTCCACAATGGATCTGACAAGAGATCTTTGGTCCCAGAAATTTCTCTTAAGGGTCTTCTTGTCCTGTAGGGTAATCCTTAACGGGTTTAGGTACAAATCATTACGGCCCATACTATCCAGGCTAGATTTCACGTAATTCAGCCATGGGATGTTTAGGCTTTTATCCCTCCCTAGACAATCTGTTAGGATCTGTCTGCTTAGTACAGCTTCCGGGTTACACCAAATTTTTAACCACGCCAGGATTGGTCTGAGTTTAATCAGATCCTCTAGATAGGGTCTTCCCAGTTCTCTGTGTGCGATAAAAGCAGGTGTGCAATTAGGGACTTTTAGGATTGAGCGAAAAATTTTGTTTTCTTCCCTCTGCAGTGGGTCAAGGTTTATAAAACCCCATACTTCTGAACCATACGTGACTCTAGAAAAACACATCGAGCTATACAGGTTCATTGATTGTTCCGGGGACCAGCGCCCAACTCTCCTCCCATATGCTGCTATTGCCCCTGTTGATGCCGCCAATTTGCCGCATCTTTCCTGTACCAGTGGGGCAAATTTCAGGCCCTCATCAAACAGCACACCTAGATATGAGAAAGATTGCGCCCTGTCTAGCGTGTGATTCCCATTTTTTTATAAGTAAAGCTGGTCCGGGGTTTGTGACCTGCTGTCATCACATACGATTTTTTTTAAATTGACAGACAGGTCTAGCGCACCCATAAATTTAACAAACCCGTCGATTAAAATCTGAAGACTTTTAGGGGTGCGTGCCAAAAGGACCGCGTCGTCTGCATACAGCAGCACCGGGATGTTGCGTGTACCTACCCTTGGACAGTCTGTATTTAAATTAATTAAAAATTGTTCTAAACTATTTATATATATGGAAAATAAAAAAGGGGCCAGTATGCAACCCTGCCTGACACCACTAGTGCATTTAAAAGGATCAGTCAACCCCCCATCCATGTTATAACGCACTCTGGCAGAGGTCTCTCTGTGCAGTTCCCTCAGCGTGCAAATAATACCCGGGTCAACCCCTAAATGACTCAACATTAACCAGAGCTTGTTCCTATTTACGTGGTCAAAAGCCGCAGCCAAATCCATAAATCCCAAGTAAATGGCTTCTTTACTGGCTTTTGTATATTTGGCGACCAACATATAGAGGTTCAGGCATTGGTCGGTAGTGGACCTACCTGACTGAAAGCCATACTGAACATCCGAGATAATATTATTATCCTCAGCCCAATCGATCAGTCTGTTCAGTATGACTCTTCCTAAAATTTTAGCCGGAACGTCTATCGGAGATTGGGCGATAACATTGGGGGTTATCTCTGTTACCCTTCTTAAAAATGGGTACTATAATGGCTGACGACTAGGACCTAGGCAAGCCCACCATAATAGCAGCATTTATTACTCTGGTTAAAATGGGGGCCCATAATTCCACGTTACTCAAACAGGTCCGGGGGGGTCCCATCAGGACCCGGGGCTTTGTTTTTAGTTAGTCCCTCTATGCCCAAAACTATTTCTTCCAGCGTGAACTCTAGGAACTGTCCCTGCATAGCCACCCACCTCTCCTCTATACTGTCCCCCTCCCCATGGTTATACAAGCCCTCAAAATACGCTGTCCACTGTTCCGGGAGGATGTTTGTGGCAGCTGAGGGAGATGCTTTGTCCTGAAAACAAGGGGTATTTATTATTTTCCAAAGTTCCGTTATATCCCTATTTTCAGAGGCCTCCCTCAAAGCCGCCCACGCTTCCCCCTGCAGCGCGACTTTCCTTCTTTTAAGTTCCTTCTTGTAATTTAGTCTGCACATGTGGACTTTTGGTAGGTCCCTGGGTTTACTGCTGAGGGCTTTTTTTAAATCCCTCAGAGCTCGTGTACAGTCCCCATCAAACCATCTCGGGAAATTTGGGGTGGTCTTTGCTGGAGCCTTGGTGCACAACAATCCGTCCACCAGTTTGGTTAATTGGCCAAAAGTGTGGGTTAAACTAGCCCCCTCAACTGACAGGTCTAAACATTTATCAATACATTGTTTACCTTTATCCATTAAAGACCGGTAAAATCTTTCGCCATCTAATTTCGCCCACCTGAGTCTTCTTCCTTGGTCTGTTGCTCTCTCGGCAATATCCTCGGCTGGGGTTCACTTTCGTTTAGGCAGATAGAAAAACTCCATAACCAAGGGATTATGGTCGCTAAAGGGGCTCCACTCAATTCCCACTGTGATAATACGGTGCTTTAGGCATCTGGGGACAAAAATATAGTCAAAGGAAGAGCACCCTCTGCCTTTAAAGGTGGGTGGAAGAGTGCCATCTTGCCCTAGTGGAATTAAGTCAATCGTGTGCTCCAGATCATGAGAGGAAATGAGCTTTCCTAATTCTACACCGTTCAATGAATGGCTAAAATGAGGACCTTTTTCTACTGGGCAATTTGACCAATTAGCGTTAATGGGAAACAATAGGGGGCATAAGTGACAGTTCATATCACCCACTACTATTGTCAGTGGGGTCGCAGCGCCATTAGCAGGTGCCAGCTCTTGACTCAATCTATGGTCTAGTTCGCCCAAAATGGGACTACCATTTCCTAGGGGGCCAGTGTTGTACACATTAAACAGCACTAGCCTTACCCCTTTATTCCTAAACCTTAGAGCTTGAATATTCCAAGCAAACCAATCTGCACTGGACCAGGAGCCTTCAATATTTAAGTCAACGTATATTGACAGACCTCCTTTAGCACGACCTGAGGAGGTTTTTTGTGCAGGTATGAAGAAGCATTTGTATCCTGCCAGGTGAAATTGGGAGTTATCTGTGGCCCAAGTATCTTGCAGGCAAATTATGTGGAAATGAGCAATATATTGCTGCCAGTCCACATTTCCAAATTTGCCTGCCAAGCCAGCTATGTTCCATGAGATTATTCTCAATCCCTCTTCCACTCTTTTGACAGGCCCTGTCCCAGACATCCCTTGAAAATTGATCGGTAACCCAGTTTTGGGGCTATGGGGTAACTTCTGAGAGTTCTTGCCCTGCTGTGTTTGATTTAGGGCTAATACTCGTAATCCTGGGGGTGTGTGTGGGCGTCCCCTCAACGTGTAATAAGGGGCTTCCAACATATGTGATGAGCTCCTGCGCCTTTCCACCTCTGGGAGTACCTGGCTAACCTCCTTCGCCAAAAGGGGAGTAGCCAATGTCCCCCCTCTATTATCTAAACCTCCCGCTGCCAGGGACTCCCGACCAGTTTCTATGTTAATGGTATCCTGTTTTGGTGAGGTATGCTGGGACATTAGTCAGTCGTTCTCATCTAGCGATCTTAATGGGTTAAATCTATTTGCCCAACCTGGGTATAATCTTTCTCTGGTTCCTGCCAGTCCATGGGAACCATGTGGTGCCCTATTTGGGAGGGAGTATAAGCCCTCCCCTCTTCTCCATATTACGTTATGCCCTTCAAAAGTTTCCTGCTGTCTCGGATAAAAATAACTAAGGGGCAGCGGCTTTATGACACTCGGAGGGTCAGTAAAGCCATATCTGGTAATATGTTCAACCACCCCTCTGTCCTTAAAATTTGTGATGATACAATTGCCTTCTATATTTTTATGTGTATGTCCAATCCAGTTCACTCTCCTAACCAATAGGATTTCCCCATCCAAATTGGGTGCTAGTGGTCTGTTTAGAGTCAGCCAGTGGGTAAGTTTATTCTTTAACTCCTGGTGTGTTTCGCTCTGACCTGGCTTTAATTCCGGGGTCCCAGCGAACACCACTACGAGTGGACATGACTCTGGTGGCAAATTTATTGTAGGCAATGCGGCATTGGGGTTAGATATTACATGCCTTTCTGTGTGATGTACTGATCGCGTTATGGGGGCCAAAGGCAGTTGGGGCAGCCTTTCCTGCTGGTGTATGCCTAATTCAGTGGTGGTGTCTGAACCTCCATCACTACAGTCTATGGCCTTCTGCCCTTGCAGGTGCGAGACCGGGGCTTTATGTATCTGTGCGGTTGTTGTATAAACAGCCCCTTTAGTGCTATTATTTGTCTCCCTGTGTGGAGATACATTAATAACAGACGTGGTAGGAGTGATAGGCAGGCTCCTTATATCCCCTCTAATACCGGCATTTTTCTCCCTATTTTTAAGTTCGCTCATGATCCTATCCAAGCAGCTTGTCAGTGGTTTTAATTGATTTACAATAAAAATTTCTAATTGAGATTGTAAATCCAATGTAATTTGCGACAGCCATGTTGGAGGCTCTGAGGAAAAAGATGTCTGTACTGCTCGGTCAACCCCGGCATTTCTACTAATCGTAGGGTGAGTCAAAAGGTGAGAGGGGCTATCTATGCTTTTTTTGGGCTTCTGCTTCCTGGGGCTGCCCTTCTTTTTCTTTTGTGTGGAGGCGCTTTTGGTTATGCCTCTAGTCTCCCTGGACATACTGGCGGATAGTTGGGCGCAAGGAATATCCTGCTCGCTTGTCTCTAGTGGTACGGGGGGTGCGAGTAACATGACCTCCTGGTCATCATCAAAGGAGCCTCTAGATGAGTCAGGAGCTAAGTGTGTGGAGAGACGCCTTTCTGTTCGCTCGATTTCGCTCGATACCACCCCTAATGCCCTTATAAGCATAAGATCTATTGCTGTGGGCTGCATGATAACCGGGAGTGGTGAACAGGGAAGTGAATTTTGCGCCTGAAGGGCAAATGGCGATGTCATCTTTGCCCTTTTTGATCGTGTCCCCGTTTTGCCTGCCATATATCTAGCGCCTGATGGCCCTGCCCTTAAAGATATGTTGGGGAAAATAAAGCACCCTCCTTCAGGCCAGTCCTGCACCAAGTCCCTCGTTTAGTGAGGCCGTTTGCACCCCACCAGCCTTATTACCACTTACCCCGAACACAAAACTAACACAGAAATGGACCCAGTGTTAATCTTTTAGGTACCAATACAATGATCTACCTGTACCCCCTGAGTCAAAATCCGCTTCCAGCGCAAACAGGATTCAGTGTCAATAGTCAAGGGGGGTGGCCCAGCCCGGCCTCCTCCGGCCCCGGACGGCCACAGACGGTCCCGCCCTTGTCCCGGGCTTCTCCCGGCGACGCCCGCGTGCGTCCCACGCAGCGGCAGGCGGCGAAGAGTAAATAGGCGTGGTCTGATAGGCGGGTGGGCGGGCAGCAGCGCACCTGAGATCTCGCACGGACTCCTGGTCAGTGGAGTCCCGTGCACAGCCTGACCTCCCTTGCGGCAACACCCAGGTTCCTCCCGCGGCTCCTCCAGACACAGCAGCGTTGGTGGCAATTCGCAGCCTCTCGTGGCGATGCGAGACCCGCGCCAGCGGGTTCCGCGAGCTTCTTTGAAGGGATGTGGGCGGAAGGGCGGGCAGCAACGCACCTGAGATCACGCACGGACTCCTGGTCAGTGGAGTCCCGTGCACAGCCTGACCTCCCTTGCGGCAACACCCAGGTTCCTCCCGCGGCTCCTCCAGACACAGCAGCGTTGGTGGCAATTCGCAGCCTCTCGTGGCGATGCGGGACCCGCGCCAGCGGGTTCCGTGAGCTTCTTTGAAGGGATGTGGGCGGAAGGGCGGGCAGCAACGCACCTGAGATCACGCACGGACTCCTGGTCAGTGGAGTCCCGTGCACAGCCTGACCTCCCTTGCGGCAACACCCTGGTTCCTCCCGCGGCTCCTCCAGACACAGCAGCGTTGGTGGCAATTCGCAGCCTCTCATGGCGATGCGGGACCCGCGCCAGCGGGTTCCGTGAGCTTCTTTGAAGGGATGTGGGCGGAAGGGCGGGCAGCAACGCACCTGAGATCACGCACGGACTCCTGGTCAGTGGAGTCCCGTGCACAGCCTGACCTCCCTTGCGGCAACACCCAGGTTCCTCCCGCGGCTCCTCCAGACACAGCAGCGTTGGTGGCAATTCGCAGCCTCTCGTGGCGATGCGGGACCCGATTTA
Source organism: Triturus cristatus (assembly GCF_964204655.1). NCBI lineage: Eukaryota > Metazoa > Chordata > Amphibia > Caudata > Salamandridae > Triturus > Triturus cristatus. The sequence continues at coordinate 754,044,379 of NC_140579.1, forward strand.
CTAGTTTCATCCAACGTAACCCAAGGTAACAAACACAGCAAATGAAGCGCCTTGATGAGCGTTAAGTTAACTGCAGCACTCAAGGTTCCTTACCTGACTGCCTCAAAAGTGGCCAGGTTACCCCTTTCCTAAAGAAAACCCAACTCCGACCAGTATCTCCAACATCCATACTTTAGGCAAACTCTTAGAAAATGTGTGCACTTACAGCTTCGCAATCACATCGACCAATCCCATCTCCTCGAGCATTGTCTGGCCTGCAATTGAATCATACCACAAAAACTGCCATGGCCCACATTGTTGACAATGTCCTACCCTCACTCGACCAGAATTAATCTTACCTCATCATCCTACTGGACCTGTCAGCAGCATTTGACACTGTCAATCATGATATCCTTTAAACCGTCTAGAACACAGGATAGGTCTCTCCGGCACCACGCTGAAATGGTTCTACTCTTTCCTACACAACAGATCTCAGCACATCCTAATCAATAACTCTCTTTCTGATCAGTGTCCAGTTTCGCTGGGCATACCCCATGGTCCAGTTCGCTCCCCGACATTATTTAACCTATACATGGAGCCCCTAACTTAATCCTGAAACTCATCCACATCTCTTACCACATGCATGCTGATGACACCCAATTTTACATGAAAATCACCTTCCCTGATGGCATCAATAACAACAACAACACCTTGACAAAAATTGCATTGACTGACTCGTAACCACCTCTAACTCAATGCCCTCAAAACAGAATTCTTACTGATCTCACTGCCCACCACCACTGCTAATATCAAAGATTGGCTCTCTTCTCACTGCTTTGATTTGTGCCCCACACTTCATTGATTCTGCTTAATCCCTGGGTATAACCTTGGAAAAAGCCCTCTCCATGCAAAAACACATCAATGGCGTCACTAAAGGAGCTAACCATCAGTTGCATATTCTTCGGAGCCTTTCCTTCCCATGGCAGACCTCAAAACAGCGGTACATGCTCTTTTTTTATGAAAATTGGACAACGGTAGTGCTACCCTGGTGGGCCTCCTGAGAACCTCACTTGCACCTCTGAAGGTTACTTTGAATGCAGCAGCTGGGCTCATCACTGGATCAAGAAAAAGCGATCATATCATCCCCGACATTCAATCACTGAAATGCCTACCCTACAAGTCTAGAATTCATCTAAAAAATGCTTGCATGGCTCATAAAGTGCTTCACCACAATGCCCTCTGCTGCTTGTCCCAGAAACTGACCCTATCAGTGTAAACAGATCTTCTAGAAGCACAAGTTCCTTAATAGTTAAGCCATAAAAATCCAAAAAAAAGAAAACCTACAACTAATCCTTCTCCAGAATTGGCCAAAAATGCGTAACTCTCTCCCTACCGAGATCAGATGCAACCCATCCACATCTCTCTTTAAAAAGAAAGGAAACATTTAACTATCCAACAAATTCCTCTCACACTGAGGACATCTCTCCTCATGAGTGACTCTATCCACCTATTTGTTTGTTTCTTCTTGTAACGACTTTGCCCTTTCCCCCAAGATCTGCGCTGCTTTCTTTCCTCGGTCTCTCTACCATCCACACTCCGTTTCGGCACCTATCGGCTTATGCTTAGGCCTGGACTTATGCTGTACTATGTGTTCTTATCTCTCTGCTTGCCATATGCGCATGTACAAATTGTTCTTCTTGCTCAAGCCCATGTTTTTGTACACTATCTGTAAAGCGCACTGCCACCTGAAAGGGTCTTGTTCACACTATATAAAACTCTAACTAAATACATAAAAAAAAATAGATGTAAATTCACTGAAAAAGCCAAAGTGTACAGGGATGTTATATTTTGGCCCAGATTTCACTCGTACAAAACCATTGAAATTCACCAGTTATAGTTACCTGAGCTAACTATAACATATGCCCCCTTGATGCACCACTTATTACCTCACATATGACATCACTCATAACATGGTCAGTGACATCACTCATGACATCACTGATTACATCTCAAATGACACCACTGATGACATCATCCAGTGAGTGTAAGTATTTCATAAACCTTTCTGAGACTTAAAGAAATATACTGAGCTACTGCATAAGGTAAATTACTATTATTTCTGTACTACTAATGAGTGATACTATTTCTGAAATATGTGACCTGAGTGGTTGTGTGCCTGTCAGTATCCATGTGTGTGTGGGAGTGGCTGTATGGGTGTGTGAGTGGCTGTATGGATGTATAAGTGGGTATGTTAGTAGCTGTGTGGGTGTCTGAGTGGTTGTATGAGTGCCTGTTTTAGTGAGTGGGTGTGTCAGTGGCTGTCAGGGTGATCGATTGGCTGTGTGAGTATCAGTATGGGTGGGTGCATGAGTGACTGTATGGGTGAGTGAGTAGGTATCTAAATGGCTGTATGAGTGAGTGACTTGGTGTGTAAGTGGGTTTATGGGTGAACAGTTGGCTGTTTGAGTGGGTGTTTGGTTAAGTGAGTTGATGTGTGAGTGGCTGGTTTGGAGGGTGAGTATTGTGTGAATGGCTATATGGGTGAGTGGATGTCAGAGTGCTTGTATGGATGTGTGAATGGATATGTAAGTGGTTGTGTGGGTATGTGAGTGAGTTTGTGAGTGCTTGTATGGGTGAGTGATTGGCTGTGTTGAGAGGCTGTATGGGGGAGTGAGTAGGTGTGTGAGTGGTTATATAGGTGAATAAGTGTGTGTGTCTGTGTGAGTGGCTGTGTGAGTGAGTGGCTTTATGGAGGAGTGAGTGGTTGTGTGAGTACTTATATGGGTATGTGAATGGGTATGTGAGTGGTTGTGTGGGTGTTTGAGTGGGTGTATGAGAGGTTGTATAGGGCTATGAGTGGTTCTGTGGATGATGTCATGTAATATGTGAGGTTATAAGCAGTGCATTGTGGGTGCAAAAGTTATAGTTAGCTCAGGTTAATTTCAATGGTTTTGTATGAGTGAAGTCTGAGTCTAACTATAACATCCCTGTAACCTTTGGTTTTTCAGTGAATTGCTAAGGTCTATTTCCTAAATATAACGTCCCTGTAACCTTTGTTTTTTTGTGTGAATTTCTATTTTTTTAATGGTATTTCCTAACTATAACGTGCCTGTAACCTTTTTAAGTGACTTTCTAGGCTTTTTTGTTTATTTTATTTCTTAACTGTAACCTATACCATTTGAGAGTGAGTGTGTGAGTGAATGAGCATCTCAATAGGGCTGTGAGTGGGTATGAGAGTGTCTGTGTGGGTCTGTCAGTGGGTCTGGCTGCATAAATGTCTCAGTGGGTGTGGGATTTTCTGAGTGGGTCTGTGAGTATCTGAGTGGTTGTCTGAGTGGGATTGTGACTGAGTACATCTGTCAGTGGGTGTCAGAGTGTCTGAGTGGGTTTGCAAGTGCCTTCATGAAAGTGTGAGTCAGTCTTTGAGGGAGTGCAAGAGTATCCAAAGGGGTCTGTCAGTGGGTGTGGAGTCTCTCAGTGGCTATGAGAGTTGATGAGTAGGTCTGTGACTAGGTGTGAGAGTGGGTATGTGAGTAGGTCTGTGAGTAGGTATGTGAATGTCTACGTGAGTCTCTAAGTGGGTGTATCAGTGTCTCAGTGCATCTGTCATTGGGTGTGTGAGTGCCTGAATGTGTGAGTGGGTATCTGAGTGTCTGTGTGGGTGTGTCAGTAGCTGAGTGACTGGGCCACAAAGGAACTTAATCCAACAAGACTCCTCTGTTTTTCACAAATTATCTACCCAAGTGGAGTATTTTCTATGGGTTTATTACAAAGTGCTACCTCCTTGGGTAAATGTCAGTACATATTCTTAACTATAGCTGCGCAATGGAGCACGACGAAATGCCGCCAGTGACCATGTGTGCATTTTAACAATGTGATTGTTCCTTGTGCGTCTTTATCCAGAAATATGTGATGACATGAATCCAAAGCTACAAGACTACAAAGACTACCACACAACGGTATTTCTTCTTAACTACATGAAGCAAGTGCTGCTTTGTTTAGTGGAGATGTCCTCATATTCCTCGACATCAAGAATACCTCAACAAAATTGGCAAGAAAAGCGCTGGGGGACCGCTTGTTAAGCTGTCCATCACCCTCGCAAAAGGCAGGAAGACCATTGCATAGTACTAAGGTGGACTGGGCCAAATGGTAAACCATTCAAGGGATTTGAACATTTAAATACATGGAGCCACTTAAAGAGAGAACCATGGACTCTGCGCTCACCAGGTTAGGACAAGAAAAAGCCAACTCATCACGGCCACTACAGATTGTCTCCAATAGCTCAACGATCCATTCACCTACATGAAGCATTTCAGATCATCTTTCAATATGGAATTTCAGAGAAAACACACTTGCTTTGCCTTCGCCAACCCAGGAGTTAGAATCATTTGTCTTTTACAGAAGTGGAGCTTCAGCTGGGGCAACTGCTTTGTTTTTATTTGTAAGTGCTTCCTGTTGAGGTTTAATTTCTTTGAAATGAGCTTCAGGGCTAGAACGGCCCGGAGATCTTATCCCCCGGGGTCTGGCTATGATTTAATGGGGGAAGGGTTGCATGGCCCAAGCCCCGGGTGATTTGGGCCCAGTGGTACCACATCCCAAGGGGCCCAGACAAAATGTAATGGGAGAGGGGGGCAGCAGAGCACCCCTACCTGGGCCAATTTAGGCCCCTATCCCCCTGGGCCCGGCCACAAATCAATGGGGGAGGTGGGACATGGGATCTTCCTCCCGAGCCAATTTCGGCACCGGGCACCACATAAACCGGTACCTGGCCACATCTCCCTGGGTGCCCTAGATCCCCCCTAGGGTACCAAGTGTGATACGGGACTCCAGGGAGAGCCTCAAGGCACCCACAGTCCCATCCATCTTCCTGCCTCCTGCTGGAGCCAGCATTGCTCTCGCACACAGCGAACTGCTGGAAATGAAGCTCCCTGCGTGCAAGAACAATCCTTCCATCTCTTTCCCTGCCTGCATACATGACCACTTTGCTTCCAGCAAGCAAGAACACTTTGACAGCGCCCACTTGCTGGGATTGGAGTTATGTATGCTCTCGCTTGGCTAGAGCAGTCAGCTCCCGCCATGCAAAAGCAAACAGTTATGTCCCATGGGTGGGCACCCCAAAAGATAGAAGAAGCCGGTCCCGGGGTGTGGAGGTCCCCATGGTCATTATTGGCTTCAGGAGGGGAAGCTTCCTTTGTTGTGCACGAGCCAGCCCCAGGGGGGTTGTGGTCCTCGGGGCCATATATGGCCCAGGTGGGGGCAACACAATTGCTCCTGGAGGTGGTGGTCCCGTGGACCGAAGTTCCGTGCAGACCCCCTCCATATTGGTTTTTTTTTGTCCCGGGAGGTGGTGGCCCCGGGGGCTTCTAAAAGTGATTGAAAGGGATGTCCGTATGGTCCCCTCCTTTTTTATAAAATCCCTGAGGAGGTGGTGGGCCCAGGACCTGGGGTTCTGCGCGGCCCCCTCTGATTGCCTATTAAGCCTCAGGAGGTGGTGGTCCCTGGGGCATACAATTGCAGTTAGAGGGTGGTCACATGCCCTTAGGACCTGGCCTACCCACGGGCTCCATTAAAAGCAAGCACTGGACACAATGCTTGATATTTTATTTTGACACAGATTTGCGTCTCCGTTGCGAATTTGCTTCAAATTATATTTTGCAAAGGTGCTTTTTTGCCCTGGTGGGGTTCCTCTGGGACACAGGACCAGGGCTAAGAAATAAGGATATTCCTACCCTGCCCCCATTTTCTTTTTTTTAACATTTTTCTTGGACAAGGCAAAGGCCGAGTCCCAAGATGGCTGCCAGCAATCTCCGGTTCGAGTGTTGGCAATCAATCAGATCTCAGCACAAGATCAGGAGTGTTTGTGGAGTCCTTAGATATACAAATTTGGATTTCCTTTAAGAACTCTAAAACTACTGGACCGATTTACATCAAATTTTGGAAAAAATACTCTTTCTGGACCAAGAGCTATCTTTCTGCCAAATGTGGTGTAATTCCGTCCAGCAGTTCGGGCTGTATTCGTGTTCAAAATCTGTGATTGATGTCATCAATGATGTCACTAAACATGTCATGAGTGATGTCATATGTGAGGTCATAAGCAGTGCATTGAGGTGGAGAAATTTATAGTTAGCTCAGGTAACTATAACTGCCAAATTTCACTGGTTTTGTACGAGTGAAATCTGACTCTAATTACAACGTCCCTTTAACATTTGTTTTTTTCAGTGAATTTGCACGGTTTTTTAAATGCTAAATCCTAACTATAATGTACCTGCAACCTTTGTTTTTTTCAGTAAATTTCTATGGCTTTTTAACTAGTAGTCGCGTTTGCAGAGTGGTGGAGAACGGGGCTGGGCCTCTGACCAGCTCTCAGGAATACCGCTGTGTAGGACTTACAGGAGGTTCGAGGAGGGCTTCTTGGCTTCCAAGGTCCCTCAGGACTAAAGTGGACACCAGTCAGTAGTGCACAATGAGCCGCGTTTGCAGATTGGTGAAGAAAGGGGACATGGCTTTCGAAGACCCATTAGCAATCCTGCTGTGTGGGACTTACTAGAGACAACAGAAGGGGTAGTTGGCCCCCAAGGATGCTCTTGGGGGCCAACTACCCCTCCTGTTACCTTCAATAAGTTCCACATAGTGGGAATGCTGAGACATCATTGGAGGTCATAACCCCCTTTCTCTACCACTCTTCAAACGCGTCTCCTTGGGCACTACTAGTAGGGGGTGAGGTCCCATTGGCTATTGATGGTCCCTGGAGGATAACCACTCCTCCTGTTACCTCCAGTAAGACCCACACAGGTGGATTACTGAGAGGCTGTCAGGGACCACGGACCTTGCTCCACCACTCTGAAAACACACCACTTGGCACCCTGCTGCTTGGGGAAGAAGTCCACTTGGCTCTTGAGGGTCCTTGGGGGGCCAACTAGCCCTCCGTTTACCTCCAGTAAGACCCAAACTGTGGGTTTTCAGAGAGGTTTTGGTGGCCATGCCTACTTTCTCCACTATTCTGCAAACACGCCTCCTGGTGCACTACTAGTTGGGGGATGGAGTCCCCTTGGCTCTTGAGGGTCCTTGGGGGCCAACTATCCCTCCTGTTACCTCCAGTAAGACCCAAACAGGTGAATTGCTGAGAGGCCATCAGAGGCGACACTCCTTACTCCACCACTCCTCAAATGCGCCTCTTGGCGCACTGCTGCTTGAGGGAAGAAGTCCACTTTAGTCCTGAGGCCCTCAGGAGGCAAAGGGACCTCATCCCCCACCAGCAGTGCACCGAGAAGTGTGTTTGCAGAGTGGTGGAGAAAGGGGGTCCAGCGTCCGAACCACCTCTCAGCAATCCAACTGTGGGGCTTACTGTAGGTAACAGGAGTTCTTGTTGGCCACTAAGGACCCTCAGCGGCCAAGAGGACTTAATCCCCCTAACAGCAGCACGACAGAAGGCATGTTTGCAGAGTACTGGAGGAAGGGGGCGGGGCTTCTGGTGAGATGCCAGGCTTTTTATTTTTGTGTTTCTATTTTGTATTCCCTAGACTGTTTTGGGCCCTCAGGACCCCATCCCCTAGGGCCTGCTCCTTTAAAAAATTATTTATATAACTTTATAAAAAGGGAGGGGACGTTCGCAGTGGCCCTCCCGGGCCGATTTTGGCCCCAGGAACCCCATCCCCTGGAGCCTGGCCTTCTTTTTTTTTTTTTTTTTTTTTTTTTTTTTTCCTTTCTTTAAATAAATGAAGGGGGTCGCATGGCTCCCCTTCCCGGGACATTTTTTTTTTTTCTAGGAATGGGGCTTATTTCGGCCCCGGGAACCCCATCCACCAGGTACTGGCCTTTCTCTTTTTCTTTTTTATTAATGAAGGAAGGGGTGGCGCATGGTCTCCCTCCTGGGCCATTTTCGGACCCGGGGCCCCGATACCTCGGGCCGAGTTTTTATATTTATTTTTTTTAAAGGGGAGGGGAGCCACGTGGCCCTCCCTCCCCAGGTTGATTTCGGCCCCCGGGACCCCATCCCCTGGACCCAGACCTTTAACTTTAGCCCCAGGGAGGTTGTTGGCCGTGGGCCCATGACTGACCCCCTTAATTATTGTTTGTGCCCCGGGGAGGTGTTGTTCCCTGGGGCTGCAGGCAAGGCTGCAGGAGTTCCCCCGCATGTTTTTTAAGGAATCCATGTGCGGGGGGCACGTGTTCCCCTCGCAATATTTGGGATTGAAGCCCGTGGGAGTTAGCAGTCCCCAGGGCTGCGGGGGGCCGTGTGGCCCCCATGCATTATTTTCACACTAAGCCCTGGCAACGTGCTGATCCCCAGGCTGGGCATGGATTTAGCACTCCTGACGCATTTATTTTAGAGGCCTAGGGGGTCAGGGTGTTTCTACCCTGCCCCCTTTTCTTTTTTTTAAATCTTTTTTCTTTGACATGGTTCAACCGAGTCACAAGATGACTGCCAACACTTCCTGGTTTGAAGTGCTAAGCCAATCCGATCTCAGCACGAGATTGGGAGGGTTTGCGGATCCTCTACGTCCCTATATATGCAAATGGGGATTATTTTAAATTTCTCCAAAACTACTGAACAGATTTACACCAAATAACAAAAAAAGCGCATCCCTGGACCAACATCTACCTTGCTGCCAAATTTTATGTATTTTTATTCAGCAGTTCGGGCCCTCGCCGTGTCTAAAGTTCATATGGGAATTAACTTTGGGAAAACGCGCTTATAAGCACCTCCTGATTCTTGGCCCTCACCTGAAGGATCACCCTGAAACTTTCAAGATAGCAGCTGAATTGAGCGGCATATTAGTTTTGAAAATGTTGTGAAGTTTCTTCAAGCGGCACCAAAGTTATTGGCAAAACAAACAAACAAAATTCCTGTGAGCACTAGGTCATAACTATAACTACCTACTGGCGACTACCAGTAGGTAATAAACACACATATATTTATATATATATGTGTGTATATTACAGCCGCGGCCCGTGGAGGGAGTTCCGTGGGGCGGTAAGGCGGGGCGGGGGGTTCTAAAAACCGGAATATGGATAATTACAGGTACGTAAACAATTAAACAAATAAAACAAATTTCGTAGCGCGCTGCTCCTGAACCAGTTGTATCTGGTTCTCCCCTTGCCCTACAGTTGTAGAACAAAGGAAAATGCTGTATAAAAGAAGGGACTGTGACCCCATGAAAATGTTCTTGTTTTTGGACTTGAAACTACCAGGGGCGTGCTGCTGCTGGGGCCCAGGGGAAGGCTTGCCTCCCTGGGCCCTGCCCTGCCCCTGGATGCCTGGAGGACTTTCCTTTGCTGGGAGCTGTTTTGCTCCATCTTTGATGCCCAGGACTTCTTGGGACCCTTCTGCCTTGCTTGGATCCCAGGACCTCTTTCTGCCTCCTGTGGGCGCTTCATTTTTATTTCCCCCATGGAAAGGGGAATGCGTGGGTTCTGTGCAACGCTGAGCGGCCGTGTTTGTTTCCAGAGGGAATCCCCAGCGTAGGGATTCCCCCATCCTGCCTGTAGCAGGAGCCCACCCCGCTTATTTTTATTTAATTACGGGTGCCCACCCCACTTATGGCTGCTTATTATTTATTTTATAGGCGGGTGCCCACCTCGCATATCGCCACATTGAGCGGGTGCCCGCCTCGCATTATTTGCCGTCTAAATAAATCACCGCCACGGCCCGAGCCGCACATTGAATCTCTTCCGGGCCGCTGCCCAGTGCAACCCGGAAGACAGGCAAGGCTGGGACTTCATGGGCGGGGCTTCCGAGACGGAAGGGAAGCCTCACGAGAAAGGATTCCGGCACCAGTGATGCTGCGGGCCACCCATGAGCGAGGGAGAGCCCCGCGGTGGCGGCCGCCGGAGAGGAGAAGTCCCGGGTCCCAGGAGGGGGCCCAGGTGAAGAGCAACGCAAGCCGAGCGGGCTCCACAATGAAGTCCCGGATCCCGAGAGGGGGACCCGGGTGAAGGAGGCAGAAGCACCGGTCCCACCTACCAGCGAGCAAACTCTGCGCGAGTGAGCCCGGTGAGTGAGGGCTGGGCGGGGGACACGGCCGCATTTCACTCCCGCTCCTACGTGGGGGCATATCTGGTTTTAAGCGCCCGTGTGCTCTAAAAGGGGGCACAGTTGCTTTCTGATCCTGCGTGGCACCAACGTGGGGCCCAGCTGTTTCCCGAGCCTGCGTGGCTCCAACCTGGGCACAATTGTTTTAGAGCTGTGTGGCTCCAACGTTTGGCTAATTGTTTTCAGAGCCCCGTGTGGCTCCAACGAAGGGGACACCTAATTGTTTACAGTGCCAGAGGGGCCCGTGTCCTTTCCTCAGTGCTTGGGGACATGCTTCTTTCCAGAGCCAGATGGCTCCAACGTTGGGCACAGTTATTTCAAGGGCCAGTGAGAGCCCATGCCACATTTTCACTTTTACAGCTGCCCAGCAAGTAGTGGGCAGCTGCACCGTTTAGGCCTTGCTTTATTTTAGGGGACATGTCTTGGACTCAGGAGTGAGACGCACTCCTTCGCTCCCATCTTTTCCTATACAGCTGCGCAGCACTTAGTGCCAGGTGCTATGTTTAGGCCTGTGCAAAGGGCGCACCCTTGACTTGCTGCACAGGCAGCGCGCCCTGACTTGTGGACAGAGGGTGTTGGAAATGGCCCTTTTTGCAGGGTCATCCATAAGCTTTTTGCCTTCCTCCTGGATTCGTTCTAACCTGTTTTTGTTGGCTTTATGATTCTGGGCACTTTACCACTGCTGATTAGAGCTAAAGTGCATATGCTCTCCCTGTGTAAATATGACATGTGAATTGGTATATCCAGGATTGGCTTATTTGGTTTGCCTGTTAGTCCCTAGTAGCGTGGTCTGTGTGTGCCCAGGGCTGGTAAACCAAATGCTGCTGGTGGGCCTGCAGCGCTGGTTTGCGCCACCCACAGAAGCAGCTTGTAAAGTGTGTCTCAGACCTGCCACTGCAGAGTCTGTGTGCAGTCCAGAACTGTCATCTTGGCTGAGAAGTGCACCCACTTCCCAGCCCCTGAACCTTCCCTTGGCATCATGTAACTCACCCCTAGGGTAGGGTGCATTGTATGTGTAAGGTAGGACATGCCTTGGTGTGTGTAGCATGTCCTGGTAGTGAATTACGTCCAATTTCGTTTTTCACTACTGTAAGGCTACCTGTTCTCCATAGGCCAGAATGGGCAGATTGACATTTACACTCTATAGTCCTAACTGACCCCAAAGAACATGGTAGAAAAACGAATTTAGTATGCCTGAGCTCAGAATATTAAAATACATCTTTTAGTGAAGTTTATTTTTATATTCTATGTTTGAAAATACCACTTTTAGAAAGTAGGTATTTTCTTGCCTACGCCTTCCAGTGTGTTGGCTGTCTGGTTTTGGAGTGACTGGGCTGGGGAATTCCAGGAGACAGAGTGAGGTGTCCCAGTGGTGAATAGAGAGATCTGCATCTAGATGGGTGGGAGGAGTTGCACCTGGGACCTGAATAGGGCTGTGCCTTCCCTCCACAATGCTGGCTCCACCTCCTGGGGTGCGTCTGATGTCTCTGCCCTGTACTCTGAAAGGAAAGAAGCGGCAAGGTAAACAAAGTGCTCGAGGAATGAGCAGAACTGGTTCTGGCTGGGTTCAGTGACTTGTAGCTTTTGAGAACAAAGACTTTTGGGGCATAAATATCTGTGCTGAAACCCCTACAATTTGTATTGCTCCTGGACAACAAGAAGAACGTCTGTCCGTGTAACTGAAGGAATCTGCAAGAGAAGACTGTCCGTGTGCTTGTGTGCTGTTTTCTGGACTGGCCTGCAGTGGTTACTACTGGACTTGGAAGAAGAGGAAAAGGACTTTGAAGGAACTTTTATTTTATCTTGCTACAGCAATCACCCAAGGGCTAGAAGAGAGCTAGCCTCCTGCTGGAGTCTCAGGTACATCAGACTTCACCACCAGCCTCCTGTTTTCTCCCAGCGAGGATTTCTATCTGCAGATGAGGCACCTGTGAGTTCCAGGGCCTCTTGTTCTGCTGTGGAGAAGAGTGCTGAAAATCGTCACTAACACCCGTTAGCGAGCCGCCGCAGCTGAAGAGCGTAAGGAAAATCATCACGCTGCTGCCGCTGAGTGCTCGCTCCCGGAGATCATCGAAGCACATTGTATCAGGATCGTCGCTCCCTCGCGGGCGCTATTTCTTTTCATCCCAACAAGATCGCACACGCAACAGGCTCGGCGCATCATCTTCCCTTCACGACAAGGATTTCAACGTATCGCCGGCTTAGCGTGTAGAAGTTTGTCGCTTCGTCCTGCACACAGATCAGCGCATCATCCTCCCTTGCGGCAAGGTTTCAACGCATCGCTGTTCACGTGTGAGGAAAATCATCGCTACAACTCCTTAGCGACATTTTGGTTGCTTTGATACAGAATCCAGGTAGTTTGCGAGTAAAAGGGTCGCAGAGACCACTGCCTTGAACTGAACTCCTCTTTGCACACTTTGAACTATTTTTGCAGCATTTTAAGAGTAACCCTGTTTTCTAGTACTGTGGCTTTTTACTGTTATTGGTCTTGTGTTAAGTCTATATATAAAGATACTTATTTTTTATAACTACTTGTGTGGTGTCCCTTTGTAGTGTTCTTCACTGTGTTACTGTGTATGGTCATAAATGCTTCACACACTGCCTCTGAGATAGGCCTAGCTGCTCGTGCTACGTTACCACAGGGTTGAGCAGGGGTTATCAAAGGGTGTAGTCCGCTTACTCTGACTTAGGAAGAAGGGTCCCTACTTGGACAGTGGCCAGCCATTGCCAACTAGAGACCCCCATTTCTAACAGAGGGCATTTAAGCCCCTTTGGGATGGCCAGTTTGCCAGGGGGATTGTTAGGTTTATAGGGCGCCAGGCCCTACTGTGATATTGGGTGCTAGGAAATGTGATTCATGTAGAATGATTTACGCACCTGTGTTGATACCTCTAAATTTGTTTTATGATTATGAGGTTGGTTCGCATATTATGGTTTATGCTAGTGAGATTTATTCACTAATGTAGGTATACTTAGTAGGTCAGGGTCTAATGCGTTTAAACTTGTGAGATGATGGCCTCATGTGTTTATGATGGTGAGGTTGGCGCAGAATGAAATTTGCACCTGATATGATGCTGTGCATAATGTAGTTTATGTTACAGGCCGATGCTAAGTACAGTGATTACCAGTAGTTACTGGTTGTGTTCTCTGTTTATGATAAGTTCTACATTTACTAAGTTCACTTTGTGATGGTCCTGACAGTGGTCCAGTTGGCCCTGTCAGGTGTAAATAATCCCTTGTAAATATAATCTAGTGCCAGGTGGCACCGTGTATAATATGGGTTTACTATTCTAATGTGTTATGATAATGCAAAGGCTATTTTTATATATAACCTTGTGTGGAGTTCCTTTTGTGGTGTGCCTGGGATGTTGTTGCTGTGTGTGTGCGCAAATGCTTTACACATTGTCTCCGGGATAAGCCTGACTGCTCGTGCCAAGCTACCAAGGGGGTGAGCAGGGGTTATATTTGGCGTGTAACTTCCTTGCCCTGACTAGAGTGGTGGTTTCTGCCTGGCTTTGGCGCAAGCCTTAGCCAACCAGAAATCCCATTTCTAACAGCTACTACAGATTTCAAAACAAACCACTGTCGAAACAGTTTTTGCAAGGCTCTCTCAAGATGATGACCCGTTTTCCAATTACTTCTGTGAAAGGATGAGTAGGTGAAAGATAGGACAGGCCTATATTTTTATGTGCTGAGTCTCTGCAACAAGTGTGGAGTCTCTGAAGTCCTAAAACGACTATTAGGAATACCAAAAAATAGACAAGTTACAAAAAGTGTAAGTTTACCTTTGTCCATCAGGCCCTGAAAGCATAGAAAATGAGTAATCACATAAATAGAGAATGCACACACGAAGGGCCGTACATGCCAGCTCTCCCAATCGAAAAACTAGTGTGGAAGAACTCTTAATAATCTAAAGGTAGCTGTGCAATCCCTGTTATTTCATAAGTGTAATTTGATGTTGCATGGTACGTGTTCCTATTTCTTACGAGTATTTCCTTTTCTCAGATGCATTTCTGTACTTTTGTTTTCATGCATCATGTGAGTCTTATATATCGGTGTCTGGTGTGGAAAGTTCAGGATTTGAGGCTGAAAGCACTGCGTGTTTACGATGGTGCCTGTCACTGTATCATAAAGGTGCTCTGCCTAGGTGCTTATTCAGTTCTTGCCCTCTCTGCACAGCACACAGAGAAATGGTCACATATGTGCCAGCTGTACTTATGATTCTATAAAGCTGAACTTACAATTCTATGAGAAAGTGTGTGAATTAAGTACACAGTTGTTGAGATATGGATGAGACCAGAGGAAAAGAAAACGCAGTGTTTGTTGGGATAGTGAAGTGGGGAAGATGAAAGAAGTACCTGTAGAAAGACTGAAAAAAACACAGCGGTAAGGAGAGGAGGGATGAAATGTGAGATATGCAGATAGATGTCAGAAAGAGATGTATGGGGCAGATGGGCAGAGAGGAAGATTGCCTTGGAAAGTAATGTGAAGGGAGGAAAGAGAGCTGTCACCCATTTATCCGATACCAATATTAGTGCTAACAAGAAGTTGGGAAGCCAGTGAGTCTGGTTTGTTTTATCACTGTGTGTGTGCTTGTTGATGTCTAATTTATTGGAATGCACTAACACAAAACACAAATTGAGACACCAAAATGCTCTGTCAAGGACAGGAATCTAATTCACCTGTTTCAGACCACTCCCAAAACTACATACCCCGCGCATCTTGTTAATGTTTTCATTTTAATGCACTGGATTGTGATTCTTTGAAAGCTTTTTACCTCATCACAAGAACCTGATTTAGAGTTTGGCAGACACCCTCAGCAGACCTGCCAAAATCATGGAGAAAGTAATCAACAAATGACTGGCCAACCACTTAAACAACAACCGCCTCCTTAACCCCACCCAAACCGGATTCAGGCTCAATCACAGCACTGAGACTGCCCTCATGGCTGCCACAGATGATATCATAGGAGACACTGCAGCTTACATTCTTCTCAACTTATCTGCCACTTTCAATACTATCTCTCTCACCTCCATACTCCTTCGATGGCTCCATGAAGCCGGCATATGAGGTGCTACTTTCACTGGATCTGCTGTTTCCTCCCTGGACACACCCAGACTGTCAGCCTGGTTCCCTCTACCTCGGTTATTGCCAGCCTCTTCTGCGGAGAACCCCAAGGATCATCACTCAGCCCCACACTGTTGAAAACCTACATGTCACTGCTCGCCAATATCATCTGATCCAATGGAATCAACATCATCTCCTATGCCGACAACACTCAGCACATCCTCTGCCCCTCTAATCAAACATCCAGCACCTGGACCAATTTCATCTCCTGCCTATCCTAATTTGTCAGACAGATGAAGACCAATGCCTTAAAAAAAACACAGAGAAAACAGAAGTGGTACTCATTGGCACCTCTCAATGGAACTCTACCTGTGGCCAGCAGACCTCGGACCAACACCTTGCCTGGCCAATCAAGTTAAGATCCTGGGTATATTGGTGGACAACCAACTCTCAGTAAGCGGCCTCCTCCTCCTGTTTCTACATCCTAAAGATCCTCAAAAATCTTCAAATGTCTCACATGCAAAACTATAAGCCAGACCCTTATCACCAGCAAACTGCGCTGCAGCAATGCACCTTATGTCAGCATCAGTCTTACTGACCCGAAGACATCAGGTCTACAAAACGCAATGGCAAGATTCACAATCAGGCTTCCGTATCTCATACAAATCACCTTGCACCTCAAAGAGCTTCTCTGGTTGCCCACCCACAAACGTACACTTTTTAAGCTCCTCACACACACACACATACAAAGCCCTGCACAATTGAGGCCCCTCTTACTTCAATAGCAAATTTCCACACCCGACAAAAAACTTCTGTTTGGCTGGTGTTAGACCTGGCACCATTGGCTTGAGTCTCCCTTCCATTTTGTTGTTGTGCCTCATACGTTTTTCTGGTATAAGATGCTTAGGGCACTGTGCCACGGCTGTCCAGCGCCACAGTGTGAGTGCTCCCTATGGTAAATTGTTGTATGACTTAGTGATTCCATGATTGGGTATATTTGATTCACTGTCAGACCCTAGTACAGTGCATGAGAGGTGCCCGGGGTTTGTGAGTCAAATGCTGCTGGTGGGCTTGAAGCACTGGTTGTGCCACCCACAAGACGCAACCTGTAAACGTGTGTCTCAGGTCTGCCATCGCAGAGCCTGCGTGCAGTCTCATACTGCCATGTCGACTGGGTAAGTGCACCTACTTCCCAGTCCCTAAACCTTCCCTTTGCTTCATATCAGTCACCCCTATGGTACGCCCAAGGACAGGGTGCATTGTAAGTATAAGGTAGGACAAGCCCTGGTGTGTGTGGCATGTCCTAATAGTGAATTACAGCCATTTTCGTTTTTCACTATTGCAAGGCTACCTGTTCTCCATAGGCCAGGATGGGCAGTTTGATTATTACATCTTATAATCCTAACTGACTCAGGGAACATGGTAGAAATTCGAGTTTAGTATGCCTGAACTCAGAATGATAAAATACATCTGTTAGTAATGTTGATTTTAACATTCTGTGTTTGAAAATACCACTTTTAGAAAGTAGGTATTTTCTTGCTTAACTGTCCAAGCCTGCCTCTGCTAGGTTGTGTGTTGCTTGTCTGGAGTTTGAGTGACAGGGGCTGGGGAAATTCCAGGAGACAGGGTGAGACAGCCAGGGCTGAATAGAGAGATTTCCATGCAGATGGGTGGGAGGAGTTGCACCTGGGACCTGAATAGGGCTGTGCCTGCCTTCCACAATGCCGGCTCCACCCCCTGTAGTGTGTCTGATGTCTCTGCCCTGCACTGTGAAAGGAGAGAAGGATTCATGTCAACGGACTGCTCCAGAACTGGTTTGGGAAGACAAGAATAACCCTCTGCTAAGGAAGGAACCCGCGAAGACTGAAGGAGAGGCTATCCCCACCTGTTTGCTGTTTTGGGAGAATTGGCCTGCAGTGGTTGCCTTACTGCCAAAGAGAGGGAGGAGAACTGTGTGTGTACCCTCATCAACTTGTGCAAAGATCTCCAAGGGCTTGGAAGAGAACCCCTGACCGAAGTCTCAGGACCAGTAGACTTCACCAGCCTTTGTGGATTGCTGCTGGAAACGCTATTTCAGTGGCTACAGAGGCAGGGAGCTGTGACCGACTCTCACGACTGACCCGGTGTCCGGTAGGCACCGCATCGAACAACGTCTGCATCAAACAATGCAAGCTCTGTGCTCACTGACTCCTTCCTGACGCCGTCACTGAGCCGTTGCCTGCACTCTAACCTGTGGACACCGTGACGTGCAACGCCTCGCTACACCAAATCGAACTGGTCTGACCGACACGATCACTGTTGCTGACTTCGAGTCCTGTGAACGCATCGGAGTTGGGCACCGCTCGCACCCTTCGCGACGCACCGCCCGACTCGTACCGCTGTCAGGACTGATTGACGCCAGCTCCCGCAATCTGGATCTGTTGTCGCACCGCAAGCTGCAAGCACCGCATCGAAGCACCGTCTCACCCTGCAACGTACGCCTCAGACCCTCCGACTCCGTCAACAGGCCGTTGCCTGCACCGAATCGAGGGACAACGCGTCCTACAACGCTTCCTTTTCTGCACTGCGACGAACGCCTCAAGTAAAAGGTACTGTGACTGAGTCTGTCAACATTTGAGTGGGCCCGGACCGCCGCGGTCCGCTGGATTTGTTAGACTCTGTGTTATTTCAGCAACGCTGTAGCCGGACAGGGCTACCGACTCGCACAGAACTTTGATTTAAGCCTTTTTAACAAGAACTCTTGATTTCTAATAGTATTGTGGATTATTTTTGTCTTTTATGGTCTTGTGGAAACTCTATATAAAAGATACTTATTTTTATAAATATACAACCTGTGCGGTTTTCATTTGTAGTGTTGTCACTTGATTACTGTATGTGTTCAGAAATGCTTTACGCACTGCCTCTGAGATAAGCCTGTCTGCTCGTGCCAAGCAACCAAGGGGGTGAGCTGGGGTTATTTTAGGAGTGTACCGCCTTACCCTGAATAGGGGAGAGGGCCCCTTTTTGTCACAAGTACCTACCTGTGCCAACTAGAGACCCCCAATTCTAACAGCTGGTCTCCTGCTCTCATACATCTCCCGCATCTGCAGAGCCAGAGCTGGTGGTTGCATTTTCTCTCCCTCGCTCACGAAGCCTGGAATGACATACCCCTGCATATCAGAGCCCTCTCCTCAGTCCTTGAATTCCGCAAGAAACTGAAAGTGTGACTCTTTACCTGGACCACAGATTCGGCCAGCACAGTCACCTCCTTAGCTAGCTTATGGATACATTTTGGGGTGAGACGCTCACTCTACGAGTATTCAAAACTTAACATAGCAAGGTACTTCGTGACAAAGGCGATGGAGTACTCTGTCTGGCAAACCCTCAGTTAGTCTGCCTCATGCAGAGATGGGCAGATCTTACATTATCCGTAGATGGAGCCGCCCCGTTGGCTAAGTCAAAGGAAAGCATCCGCCAATGGCCCATTAGATTAGAGGCCAAGGGCATAAAACCTCCCTCCAAATTTAGGGTGAACGGTGCAATGTCTATTTTTTTTTTTTGTTTTTTTGTCCTTCCTGTTTGTGAGGGCCTGAAAACAATAACGACTCAGTGGTTCGTTAGTTTTTTGTTTATCAAAAACAAACTCAAACTTTGGAATTTTGTTTCTGAAAAACAAAAACTTTGTTGAACGGGCCATCTTATAAAAGGGTGCCAGGATGCTCTCTGCAAGTGTGTGTTTGTCCTTTTCTAAAAGCTGCCTACAGTAGAATGAAATCATATGTCACATAATCAATTTGAAAACTAATGATAAATACAGGTCACGGTAAGTCACTTTACCCAGGTACCAAATGCTGACGTTACCTATAAGATATTCAGCCAGTCCTGACAGTAAATCAATATCTATTATAAGCTTCTCCTTGCCACAGAGAAAAGCAAATCAAGAAAGCCCCAAAATTCAAAGGGCCTCATTTATGAAAAGTGACGCATCGCTGCGAGAAAACAGCGATGTGTTACTTTTCATTGTGCCCCCCTTGCGACACCAATGATGCGTCATAATTATAGTATAACGCATCATGTCGCAAGGAGTTACAGATACGTCAGTATTTCTGACGTATCTGTAGGCTCAAAAATTACGCATTGCTGGAGTGTGTCACAAAAGTGACGCAACTCCAGCAATGGGTCATTGCACATGGGCAGGTCGCATGTGAAATGTGCCTGTGTCAGTCTTACGCCTGCCATTAGGCAGGCATAAGATATTGACGCATTTGCGTCCTAGAAGTGGCGCAGTGAAATCTTATAGATTTCACTGCGTCACTTCTATGACCCTGTCTTGCGTCAGAACCCCCCCCTGCATACATTATACCTGGCGCAGGTATAATGTGGCGCAGGGGTTTACAAAGTGACGCATCTACATAGATGCGTCACTTTGTAAATATGGTGCAACAAGGCACATTTTTTACGCAGTTGGTGCGTCACAAGAAGTGACACACCGGCAGTGTAAAAGTGACGCAAGGTCTCATAAATAAGCCCCAAAATGCTTCCGTTGCACAGTGAGAGATGGCAGCTAGGAAGGACAACAGTATATGTGGCTCAATAGTCGTCATAAGGCCAAAGACAGCACCGGGCATTAAGATCATGCATGGTCACGTTGACATTTTTTTGTTTTGTGTAGATTTATATAGGACGAGCTCGACCCGAAGGTATTGGAGTGCTTTACATGAGCACACAGCACCGGTTACGTTACACAAGGACACATTAGTTTTGTTTTTTGGTAGGCTCGGGGAGATTAAGTGATTTGCACAGAATCACAGGGTGTGGATGCGACCCTGAGGCTCGAACTTTGGTTTCTTTGCTCCGAAGACGGCAATTTAGCCGTCAGACCAGCGAAACGGGCATCGGTCAAGAGGCTGCACAGTGGGCGGGGGAAGGCTTTTGTACCCTGTCCCCTTCCCACGGCCGGAAGTGACACGGCCAGCAGACCCTCCTGGTCCCTAGCCCAGGGAGCCTAGTCTGCTGACTCCTGTGCCTTCCTGTGGCACTAAGGCGGCCGCCCTGTTGGAAGGTCCCCTACGTGGCCCCCCGGGGAGCCTTGGCAGAGAACGCCTTGGACATTACTTCGGAGCGCACTGGTCAGAGGAAATCCCATGGCCACGGAAACTAACCAGGAGTTTAGGATGTTGAGTAGCGGTTTGTTCACTGTTTAATTGACTCCTCCTCTTTTTATTGAGTATAAAGTTAACCATATCCTGTGCGCTGTTTAACAAGGTTAGTAGAGCGCAGGAGTTCGACTTTGTCTTTTTATGGTGAGAAACTCATTTTTTGTTAGGTCTCGCCTGAGCCAGCGCATGCGCTGTCTCAGGCGAAACATTTTGTATAAGGGATTTCAAAGTGCTACCAGCGCTGGACTAACGCTTGCGTTCACGCGAACGTGCACGCGCGCAGCCGCCAATCAGGGCTGCGCGCGCACCACTCGCGTGCTTACGACACAGCGCGCCCGTCCTCGCGATCATGATCACTTTCAACTTTGATCGCGATTACTCTCGCTTTAACGGCCGGGCGGCTGTTACTTTTACGGCCGCGCGGCCAATGCTTGTTTTCATATTGCTTTTATGTGTAATTGTGTCTGTCTATTTTCAGAAACTAGAGCATTTCGACATGATGTACGTAATAACAGTAGTCGCAGCACCCAGTTAAGATAGATTGTCAACATCAGGTGATCTAGAGATTCATAGCTAGTGTAACGGTTGCAACTCACCCCTCAAATAATAGAACCTTTACCCATGTATTTCTTTATTCTGCCTTAGATCCACTTTTCCACAACATTTTATAAAAAAAAGTGCATTAAAACAACGATGATTAAACATTTCTCCATTGCATCACCTATGTGTAAATCGAGTCATTTGCCCGCTTGACCCCAAGCAGAGGGAACCGGAACTCGAAGGTCAAATCTCGGTTAATGTGTACCTTTCTGTTTGAAACTTAA
Organism: Triturus cristatus; assembly: GCF_964204655.1. NCBI lineage: Eukaryota > Metazoa > Chordata > Amphibia > Caudata > Salamandridae > Triturus > Triturus cristatus. Next base: position 754,065,420 of record NC_140579.1, read on the forward strand.
TCACATGGATCAGTCCAGAAGTAATACCTCTCAGTAGACATCCGATCCTTACCTGACTGTCTTAGTCTAATTAAGCGAACGTCAGCTTGCATTCATCCAGGTTTCGATCTCTATCAGCAAATCACATGGACTGTCATATTTCGAGCAGGTTACGTCCGCTTCTAAAAGCAACAAGCATTGGCATAGCCAATAGGTCTCACTTTTGGGACCTTATAAGTGTTTAGCCATGCAGCAGTTGATCTAAGGATATTATGCTGCATAACTAAATACTTATAAGGTCCCAAAAGCAAGACCTATTGGCTATGCCTATGCTTGTCTAACACTGCCCTCGTGTGGAATATTTTTATCAATGTAATTCTAATTCAATTTTTCTTAAATTTGGACTATTGCTTTTCCAAAAACAATCATGCATAATATACATACATGGAGTGGCTTTTGGTCAGCATTCTTCATTCATTGATGTATTAAACCGTCATTCAAATTTGTCTTCTGTCAGATTGCACTGACAACGTTTTCCTTTCTCTTCAGTGACATATCTGGTTTAAAGTGTTGTTTATTGTGTTTATTTTTTATATTAAGTGTGTAAGTGAAATTATAACTTTATAATCTGCAATCTCTGTGTAAAATCCTGTTTATAATTTCTTTATAATCAGCGCCCAGGCACCAGTTATAAAGAAAAGACGTCAGAACTTTATTTACTTATTGCAGATGAGTTCTGATGTCACAATGCCTGCTGGCAGAACCAGCAGCCCAGGGAGAGGCAGGTCAGGTTATGGAGCATAATTAAGGCAACTATTCAAACATTGCTTTTACTTCTTCTGCTCACACAGAAATGAGATACATATGGCAACATGTTTATATTTTGCACTCCTTAGGAATTTATACAAAAGTTAGAATCTATCTGTATGTGTATACATATTCCAAGCTACTGCACCTTTTTTGTTTATAACTGACTCACATTAATCTGCTTCTAATATCTTTTTGCCACAAATCTCTAACAGTGCTTTTGATGTGTTTAATGTTGAACTAGAGATTCTATTTTATTCTTCATATTTGCAAACATCCTCTCTCTTTAATATGAAATAGCTGCACACCAAGGGCCTAATTTACAAGGCCATTGCACCGAAGATGTGTCATTGTTTTTGACACACCGGCGGCGCAGTGTGACTGCCCTTATTTACAGCGCCACACAGAAGTCACCCTGCGTGAAAGAGGCGTTCCATGGGTGTTGCTGTGGGTGTTCTCATGCAAAATCAATGGAACCTGACACATTCTTAGATTTACAAAGGTTTGTAAAACTGGGAATGCGTCAGAATCCCACGCCTCACAAGTGGAGGTGTATGAGTGGCCCAATGAGGAGAAATACTTTTATTTCTCCTTGTTTTTTCCTCTTTCTATGCTTGTAGAAAGAGGAAAATGCCATTATTTATTGTTTTTGTGCAGGAAGGTGTCCCTTCTTGCACAAAAACATTCATCCCCACAACACAGGCACCCTTGCAACATGACGCAAGGGTTCCTGCTCTGGTGCAAGGCAGCCAATTGTGCACCAGCACAGGGAAAAGCACACGGATGTGCCGTATTGTTGTTAATATGAAGCATCCTTGTGCTTTTAAAATGACACCGCTCAGCACAGCAAAATGACTTGCGGTGCTGTGCTGTACTTTTTCTGTAAATGAGGCCCCAAGAGTTTGTGGTCTGTGGGAAAGGTGATGGTGTGAACATGCGTTATATGGGATAAAGTACCCACTGCCATACATGATAAGAATATGGCAAGCCATTTCGGGCTTCAATAACCTTATAAAGGAATTCTGCCTTAGGTCTCATTCCTCTATATGGCCATGGAACTCCTCGGTCACTTGCAATATACTTATAATATACAGTAGGAAGTGCTATAGCCCATATGTAGCAGCCTGAACTTTGGGTGCCCAGGTAGGTGGTGATTTATTCTTGTCTACATCACAAATAATAATGAAATGTATGGCACAACTGACAGGCTTGTTATCTAAAAATGTAACTATAAAATGGCCATACCAGTGAATGCTTTTCTAATTATTTATTTTTTTGTATTGTAAGCATATGGATAGGTGGCTACAATTTTTGTTTTTATTCTGTTTATTTTTGTGCCATATGCATGCAGTAATAAATAAATATAAAAATAACCATTGCATTAGCCTGCAAAGGCCAGACCAGTTGGCTCTGCCAATGCATGTTTAGGTATGGCATTAGCTGATACCTTTTGATTCGGATTACATTTAGTCCTCCCACTGCAGCATGTGTCAGTTCACTTCAGCGACTGTTACTCTTCTGTTGGATCAGGGAGCCAGGCTCACCTGGGGCTCAGGTGCTCGCTTGGGCTTGCCTTCATGGAAGAGAAGAGAATGCGTTTTGAATCCTAGTTCTCAGTGCACATGGACAGTCTTTTTTCATTTTACCCTGCTGGCAGTTATTCCATGGCTGCGATCAAATGCATGGTTGATCTGTGGTTTGTTTGGCACACTAGCCTATGGGAAGGGCTGGCAAAGCGTGAAGTATGGCAGTGAGGAAGGATATGTCAATCATGGGGTTCTTCTTCCCATTCCGTCAATTTTGAAAAATGACAAACTCCTGAGCACTTGGCGTGACTGCCCTGAATCTATTCCTAACCAAGATGATCATGTTCCCACTGTTTGTTGCCTGAAGTTCCCTATGCAAGGTGGATTAACCTCTTTTCCTGTGATGTGACAGGCCTCAATACTGAAGCGCGGAGTATTTGCCTTGTTTAACAGTGGAGCCAGAGAAGGGAGGCCTCCAGATTAGAGACACAGGATTCTACTCCCTTTTTATGTCGAGCCTTGAGCCAGCACACAAGCGCTGCTCTGGGGTTGATCTGGGGTAGTTCAGTACCGAAGAGAAGCCCCGCCCACTACCCGACTATATTTTTAATTTGCTTGAGTGTTTGTCCTTCGTAAATACGGACTTCTGATTGATTATGAAGCTTGTTAGTGCCGCCTTATTATGCCCATGTTGTCATCTGTACCCTCCCTTGGTTACTGACCCCTTTACTTCGCGTGTTACACCGTTCCATGGTACTGTCAGCACTATCTTTTTCCGTGCCTTCTCCGCCCTTTCACCACTCGCACTTGTGTTGTCCGTGCCTCCCCCCCTCCCGTTGTCCCTAATGCAATGCAATAGGTCTTGCGTAAATGTGAGTCCAATTTCATTGCAAATGCTTGTTTGGTATGCTCCTATCTTAGTCCTTTCTTGCAAGGACCCACAACTTTCAAGAATTGTTGCCTTACAATTTGCATTTAGTACGTACCTTCATCCACCACGATGGTTTATTTAAATTTTAACTTTTATTTAAATTTTGATTAACTGCCTTCCTGGTACTATGTACAAAAAGTATTGTATTTGAAATTCTGCCTCATTTCGTTTGCGGATTATTGTAACCATATTTGTTTACAACTAACGATTGATCTGTTCCCTTCTTATCACACTCCACTTTAAGATGGCCGCCACCTCGCTGGCTTTTACCTTCATCTTCTTTACCCATATCAGATGACCACGTTTTGCCATACGTCACAGTCACACGATTTCCCGGCGCAACCACTTATTCAGCACCATCTCCCCGGTTACTCATTCTTCGTTAGCATCGGCCATGAGAATCCTTCACCCAGAAGCTTGAACTTACGCCCTTCAGGTAATGGATTTCTTGACCCCCCCGTGGCAAGGACGCCTCTTAACCACTCACTCTTAAACATTATTCTTAAATTTGCCCGCAGAGACATCTCCGATTACTTCGGACCGCCTCGCAATTAAGTCCCACCGTGGACACCCTACAGGAGAGCTCATTCCAGCTTCTATATACCCTTAAAGGTAGGCTTCCTCCTATATCACTGCACCAAGCCCACCACACTTATAATTGCCTCTAATAATTGGCTCTCCTACCCACAGGCAAGATACTCCCACATTGACTCAGGGCTTCCTGATCTCTTGCGTACAACGTGTGCTCTCAAGGTACATTATTGCATTCTGGCACTTATCCCTTGCGTCGGGCACTTCTGCACCTCTCACCCTCACTTAAAATGAAACAAAGCATGTCACACCACTCTGGCCACCACTATTGATCACCCACCATGAGCTTGCGTGCACTCCGCATGGTATGCCCGTAATTAGACAATCTGAAAGAAACAGTTAGTTATAGATTCCGTACCTTAGAATCACCCCCAGGCGTCAGACTGGATCCAGAAAGATTTTCAGCAGCAGTACCTCTGTGAGTCAGAAGGTGGTGTTGGTCGGCTCCGGATCCGTCGTTGGCGTCGTGGTCACCGGAATTATGTCGCAGTAGCTACTTAGATGCCACCCTTGTCAGTTCTTTCTTTTTCCGCGCCAGCCAGCGCAGATCCGGAGAGAGCGGTCCCTCCAGTCACTTTTTGACTGAACTTTTTGAGGGACTTTTGTCGACGTCTTTTTAGGTCCTACCAACTCCTGGTGCACGTAGGGATGCCCGGCTTTAAGGCTTGCGGTTCCTGTACCCGACTGATGTCGGTGACGGATCCGCACCACGTGTGCCTCTTTTGCCTGGAGCGCAACCACGACCCCAAGTCGTGCTTCGACTGCCAGACCATGGCTCGGAAGTCTTTGCGGGAGCGGTCCCGAAATCTTCTTGAGCACCGGTAGACGGCTTCACACCACTCAAGGTCCCAGTCACGAGGGAGGTCGAGGGACCAGTCGCTGAGCCATCACCACTCGTCATCCAAGTCTTCGAACTCCGGGTCAGGTAAGTCGAAGCACAAGAAGAAGTCAAAGAAGCATCATCGCTCTTCAACTTCTCCCCGTCGGTCGGCTGATGCAACGAGGGATGTGGGCTGTGCCCCTCCCATGGCTCCTCGTGCGGACCCTGAAGGGTCGACTCTTGAGTTTCCCTCCCTTCCCAGGACCCAGAGCGACCCCTGCCCAGCTTTGTCAGTTTTACGAGGCGATGCATGCCATCCTTGGGCAGCCCGACTCTGCTGGCGTTGCTTCGGGCCCCGGGGACTCAGTTGGGGGTCCTAGGCTTTCCCTGCCATCGGCTCCGGCCCCGATGCCGCAGGGCCCCGTGGATTCAGGCCTGGATCCGGATCGGCATCATTATACCTCCACTCGATGCCGGTTGTGCCCCCAGCTGGCGTCGACCCCGGCTTCCATCCTGATGTGGACTCCGAGCCGGACCGGCGTCACCCAACCCCGTATCCGGCGCCGAGTGGTGTCTTTGTGCCCCTGTTCACTCCTAGGGTCCCTTTCAGGCCAGATTGGCACCCAGAGGAGGAGGACTGGGAGGGGTCAGGTGACCCTCTGACTGACTAGTTGTATTGTGATCCAGACTGGAGAGAGGACCTGGGGGATTCCACTGGTCTCGATACCTCTCCAGAACTTGGCATGTTGTCTACTCCTACCGTGGCTACGGAGGAGGTAGATTCCTATGCAGTGGTGTTGCATAGGGCGGCCAAGGCGCTCGAGCTCCCGACGGTGGCAGTCAGGACTAACCTCCTGACAGAGGTGCTTCAACCGCAAGCGAGCTCTTCGGAGCCCCTGCTGCCTTTTAATGAAGCCCCTACCGGCATCCTTTTGTGCACCTGGTCCAGGCAACATGGGGGCTCCCGTGGATAGGATGATTGCCCAACGCCACCACCCGGCCCTGGGTGACCCCAGTTCCTCTCCCAACACCCCACCCCTGAGAGCTTGGTGGTCGAAGCCTCTACTTCCAAGAGCGCATTCCCTAACGCTCCACCAGATAGGGAATCACGAAGCTGGTTCATCTTGGGAAGAAGATTTTTCTTCCGCCAGCTTGGGACTGCAGTCGGTAAACACCGCATGTCTATTGGGCTGTTATTCCCACTCTGTGTGGAACACGGTTGCACAAGTGCTGTCTCAGTGTCCGGAGGAGGCCCAGACCGTACTCTCCCAGGCTATCGCCGCAGGGAGAGACGCGGCGAAGTTTACCATCCACTGTGGGCCGGATACCGCCGACTCTCTAGGCAGGATGATTTCCAAGTATTGTACTGTTTTTTTAAATATATGAATAACATTTTTAGAAGTTAGTAATTGTTTTAAAATAAATTAGGCGTTTTAGTACCGTAGCGGGTTGTGGGTTTATAGGGGAATAGGGTGGGACGTAATTTAATTACAGTAAATTAAATAATAATTTTGGGGGATTATCATTTTTTTTAATTAAATTTTGCGTTTTAGTTCTATAGTGAGTTGTGGATATATAGGGGAATAGGGTGGGAAGTAATTTAATTGTAATTAATAATTTTTAGTCTGGGGTATTGATAATTAATTTATTGTTAATTAATTATTATTTGATAATACATTTTTATTATTTATTGGTATTCATAAATTATTGTTAATTTATTAATTGGTCATTAATGTTTATTAGTTATTATTTATTGGTATTGATAATTAATTTATTGTTAATTAATCATTAATTGGTAATTAATTTATATTAATTGATTTATTGATAATTATATTAATTGTGTGAAATTTTATGTGGAGTGGGTTGTGTGTTAATTGTGGAATAGGGTGGAAAGTAATTTACCCCTGAATTCTACCCACAAAGAGGAAGAGGATTTCGCTCTCGAAACTTCAGATCACGTGGAGCACCCAACACCAACTTTGCCCAAAGTGAGTACAATCCTTCCCTCTCCCCCTCTTTCTTCTTCCCCGAAAGTAGGAGGCAGACTAAGATTCTTCTTTCAGAATTGGAAATTGATTACTCAAGACCCTTGGGTTCTCAACACAGTAAGGGGATTTATGATAGACTTCTTAGAAACTCCATGTCAAACTTCTTTCCCGAGAGATATTCCCCTCACCTTAGATCAGGAAAAAATAATAGTGGAGGAGATTTCTTCAATGCTTCAGAAGGGTGCAATCATAGAAGTTCCTATAGAGAATCTAAGGTTCATAAGTACACTCTTCCTCGTAGAGAAAAAAGACAAAGGGTGGAGACCTGTCATAAACCTAAGGGAGCTCAACAAATATCTCGTCTACAGACACTTCAAGATGGAAGGTATCCATCTACTCAGAGACTTACTATTAGAAAAAGACTGGCTAGTCAAACTAGACCTAAAGGACGCCTATTTTACCATCCCTATGGCCCGAGCACACCAACCTTTCCTCCAATTTATGTGGAAAAATCACCTTTTTCAATTCCAAGCTCTTCCCTTCGGGCTTTCTTCCGCACCATGGTGTTTCACCAAAATAATGAGATCAGTAGCATCTTCTTTGAGGGAAAAAGGGATCCGCATGATCATTTATTTAGACGACATCCTTATTCTTTCACAAGACCACTCTCAGATTATCCAAGATCTGGAAACTGTAATAAACCTGCTAGAGAATCTAGGCTTTATCATAAACAAAGAGAAATCCATACTTTCCCCTTCCAGGACCATGGAATTTTTGGGCTTCACCGTAGACACTACGAAATGTCTTCTCCTCCTTCCCACGAAGAAGATAACAAAAATCAGAAAGGAGATAAGGCACGTTTTGAAATTGGAGAACTTATCCTTGAGGGAACTAGCAAGACTACTAGGCCTACTTTCGTCCTCGATCCAAGCTATCTTTCCTGGCCCACTAAATTATCGTGCACTTCAGAGAATAAAAGCAAGAGCACTTCGCTCGGGCCTCTGGTACGGGGATCGCATTTCCCTAGATCCAGAAGCAAGAGTAGAATTGACTTGGTGGTTAGAGAACCTGGATGCTTGGAACGGAAAAGCAATTTTTGGTTCAGCACCAGAATTCGTTTTAGAATCCGATGCAAGCCTTCATGGTTGGGGAGCCTGCCTCTTAGATCAGAACACAGGGGGTGTTTGGTCTCAGGAAGAATCCGAACACCACATAAACTTCTTGGAACTGACCGCCGGTCTATATGCTCTAATGAGCTTCAAACACTCCCTTCAAGGGAGATCTGTCATTTTGAAAATGGACAATATGTCCGCAGTGGCATATATAAATCGCCTAGGTGGAACCAGATATGTAGACCTCTCCAATCTAGCCAGAAAACTCTGGATGTTCTGTCTGGAACACAAGATTTCTCTGAAAGCCGAATACCTTCCAGGAAAATCAAATATTTCGGCGGATTGGAACTCAAGGTTCCTCTTGGACCACAGCGATTGGAAACTCAACGTTTCTGTCTTCAATTCTCTCAACAAATTTTGGGGGCCAATGAAAATAGATCTTTTTGCCAGCAGACTAACTTGCCAACTAGAAGACTATTACAGCTGGATGCCAGACCCGGGTGCTCTAGCAGTAAATGCTTTCCTTCAGTGTTGGCCAGGGAACAAGGCTTATGCCTTTCCCCCATTCGCAATGATTCAGAGAGTTCTTCAGAAAGTGAGACACCAACGTTGTTCAATTGTCCTAGTCACTCCTTTCTGGCCGTCTCAGGCTTGGTTTCCAACCACCCTAGAACTAGCTTACGATCTCCCCTTCTTGATTCCTTCCCTAGTAGACCTTCTTACAGACGTAGACGGAAGAATTCACCCTCTTGTTCTTTCAGGGAATTTGAACCTTCTTGCCTGGAGAGTGTCAGGAGATCCAACGATCTCGCAGGACTTTCGTCAACAGCTTCAACTCTCCTCGGAGAATCTTGGGCACCAGGCACACATTACCGATATAACAACATCTGGAAATTTTGGGTTCGTTGGTGCTTGGAAAGGAATCTGGATTCCGTGGAAGCACCTATCGTTGACATAGTTAATTTCCTTGTGGAACAATTTGAACGTGGTCTTAGCTATAGATCGATCAATTGCTATAGATCAGCTATCTCTGCAGGACATTCTCTCATCAATGGAAAAACTGTTGGCAAAAACGCAATTATTTGCAGGGTGCTTAAAAGTATTAGACTCAGGAGACCTCCTAAACCTAGATATCAGTCTCTATGGGACGTTAATTTGATCCTCGATCTCTTTTCTAACTGGCCTGATAACTCTCTATTGAATAGAAAAAACTTATCTATCAAACTGGCCACCTTACTCTGTCTCATTTCTTGTCGTAGAGTTTCAGACGTTAAAGCCCTTGAAATCTCCAATAGATCCTACAACATGTTTGGAGTCAAATTCGATTTATTTAGAAGAACCAAAACCATGTCTGATTCTATTTTCTATCCTCGCTTTGACCTTTGCAAAAAACTTTGTGTTGTGGAGTGCATGAAAGAATACGACTCTAGAATGAACCCTTTACGTTCCCCTGATGTAAATCAGCTACTTATCTCCTTTGTTAAACCTCACAAAGCTATTACTTCTGCTTCCATTTCTAGGTGGGTTAAAATTGCTATGAATTTGGCTGGTGTTGATTTAAATATCTTTAAAGCACATTCAATCAGAGGTGCTATGGCCAGTAAGTCCTTCTGGTCTGGAGGTAAGTTGGATGATATCCTTAAAGCTGCCGACTGGTCTAATGCTACTACCTTTGCTATGCATTATTGTAAACCAATTTCGCATATGTCTGATGTGGTTTTACAAAGCTACCAACATGCATAATGTAGCCTCCGGTCTTGTAATGAAATTGCGATTCTCCTATTAACATGACTAGAGAATCTGGATTTCATTAAAGACACGGAGGCTAACATTATCCCTCCCTCCCTTTCCCTTTATTGTCTTAATTTTATGACATTAAACTTACAGTACTTATTTTTACTGTTTACTCTTGTATACTTTAACGTATTTACTTTTTTGTCTTTCCCATGATGAAATTGTTATACCTTGTCTAACTTCTTTTCTTGCCTCCTCAATTTAGCATTTTTTATTCTGGAGTTACTCGTACTTCTCTCTCTTTTTCAGATAATCAATCCTAATCCTTGCCTCAGAAGATTTCAACTCTGGCTCTACCATCGTTCTACTTCTCTTCGTTTGATGATAATCTCATGGAACCCTCTGCTGTTTTTTGGACTTTGTCTCTTCACATCTTATCCTGCTCTACATTGCATTTAAAAGAGGCTGATTGTTATGGTCTCATGCCTTTTGTCTTATGTTAACGTTCTATTCTGGAACTTGTTCTTTATGATGTTTGCGGCTGCTTGGTGACGCATTAAAAGTAATATGCATAATGTTAGCCTCCGTGTCTTTAATGAAATCCAGATTCTCTAGTCATGTTAATAGGAGAATCGCAATTTCATGTTATTAAAGTAATAATTAATTTTACTTTATTGGTATTTTTAATTAATTTATTGTTAGTTTATTAATAAATCATTATTTAATTACAAAAAATATTTAATTTATAAGTATGTTATTTTTAACCCCTACGCTATCCAACGCTTTCCCTACTGTTGCACTCAATGGAGTGGGAATAGTAATTTTTACCCCTACTCTATCCAACACTTTCCCTACTGTTGCATTCTCTGGAGTGGAAATAGTAATGTTTACCCATACGCTATCCAACACTTTCCCTACTGTTGCACTCTTTGGAGTGGGAATAGTAATTTTTACCCCTACGCTAGCCTACACTTTCCCTACTGTTGCACTTTCTGGATTTGGAATAGCAATTATAACCCCTACGCTTTCCAACACTTTCCCTACTGTTGCACTCCCTGGAGTGAGAATAGTCATTTTTACCGCTACGCTATCCAACACTTTCCCTACTGTTGTCTTCACTGGAGTGTGAATTGTAATTTTTACCCCTATGCTGTCCAACACTTTCCCTACTGTTGCACTCACTGGAGTGGGAATAGTAATCTTTACCACTTCGCTATCCAACACTGTCCCTACTGTTGCACTCTCTGCAGTGGGAATAGTAATTTTTACCTCTACTCTATCCAACACTTTCCCTACTGTTGCGCTCTGTGGAGTAAGTATATATAATACTTTTTATGTGTATATGTTTAATTTATTTTAATATTATATGTATTAGTTATTATTTTTAAACATGCTTTAATATTTTTAACTATGTTTCTTTTAATTATATTTATTATTTACTTTATTTTACATTATTTTTGTAACATTTAATAAAAAAAAATTGTACTCACAATGGTGTAGATAGGATGTTGATATTCTTGATTTCGATATTTTTGTGTCAATATTTTGCTACCCCGTTTTCGGTCCATCGATATTTTGTCAGGATCCCTCAGGAACTTCAACCGGTTCCTCCAGAAGGAGAAGTTCAAAATGGTGACGCTAGCTCAGGTCTTGTCTGCCCTCGACCCTGGAGACTGGATGGTAGCGTTGGACTTGCAAGACGCCTATTTTCACATCCCCGTCCTGCCGGCCCACCGGCGGTACTTGCGGTTCACGGTAGGCCAAGAGCATTTTCAGTTTACAGTGCTCCCCTTCGACCTTACCAGCGCCCCTCAGGTGTTCACGAAAGTGATGGCGGTGGTGGCAGCTCGTCTGCACAGATCAGGGGTCCCTTGTCTTCCCCTATCTCGACGACTGGTTGTTGAAGGCGGACGCGACCCAGACAGTTGTATCCCGCCTCCAGAATACGGCCGACCACCTGCATTCGCTGGGGTTCTCCATCAACGTGCCGAAGTCACACCTGATTCCCTCTCAGATGCTCTTTTTCATCAGAGCAGTTCTGGACACGACGCAGTTTCGGGTCTATCATCCTGAGCAGCGAGTCTGGGATATCTGGGCTATGATTCCGATCTCTCAGCCCTTATCCCGGGTTTTGGCCAGGATGACCCTCCGGCTACTGGGCCTGATGGCCTCCTGCATCCTGCTGGTGGATCAGGCCAGGTGGCATGTGCGGGCTCTGCAGTGGGACCGGAAGTTCCAGTGGGCACAACATCTGGGGAATCTGTCCAATTGTGTCCAGATCTCAGAGGGCACTGCACACCAACTGCAGTGGTGCCTCACGAACCAGCATTGGGTCAGTGGCAGGTCCCTCTCCCTTCCTCAATCAGAGTTCACAGTGTTGACAGATGCATCACTGCTGGGATGGGGTGGCCACATGGGAAAGGCGGTGATCAGAGGCCTCTGGTCTCTGGCGGAGTCCGGGCTCCACATCAACCTTTTGGAGCTACGGCCGATCCGTCTTGCACTAAAAGCATTCCTTCCCTCTCTCTGGGGAAGAGTAGTGCAGGTGTTCACGGACAACACTACCACCATGTGGTACTGCAGCAAACAAGGCAGGGTGGGGTCATGGACCCTATGTCAAGAGGCCCTCTGCCTCTGGACATGGCTGGAACATCAGGGCATATCCCTGGTGGTTCAACACCTGGCAGGTTCTCTGAACGCCAGGGCGGACGAACTCAGCCACAGGTGCATGATGGATCACGAATGGCGTCTTCACTCGGAGGTGGCGCAAGGTGTCTTTCGTCAATGGGGAGAGCCTTGGTTAGATCTATTCGCCACCGATGAGAACGGGCAATGTCAGCAGTTCTGCGCGTTGGAATTTCCAAGGCGGCACTTGCTAGGTGACACTTTTCGTCGCGAGTAGAGTTGCGGTCTGTTTACGCCTTTCCGCCTATACCACTTCTGCCCAGAATGCTGAGGTTTCAAGCGCGACCAGGCCCAAGTCATTCTTGTGGCTCCGGATTGGGCACGAAGAGTCTGGTATCCTGAGTTGCTGCATCTGGCTATCGATCCTTCGATCCGTCTGCCTCTCCGGGAAGATCTTCTGTCACAGCAGCAGGGGACGGTCCTCCACCCGAACCTGTCCAGCCTCCACGTCCTTGCGTGGAGATTGAGTGGTGGCAGTTGACGTCATTCGACTTGCCTCCCCAAGTCTGTGATATAATCTTAGCAGCCAGGCATCCCTCCACTAAGACGGTATACGCCTGCCGATGGAACAAATTTGTGGCATGGTGCGCAGCAAAGGCTGTGGATCCCCTTTCTGCCCCTCTTTGTGAGGTTCTCTTGTTCCTCCTTTCTTTGGCCCAGCAGGGCTCTGCTGTGGGCACTATTGAGGGCCATCTTTCGGCCATTTCTGCCTCTCTTAGGCTTTCTGATCAGCCTTCTCTCTTCAAGTCCCCGGTTGTAAATCGTTTCTTAAAAGGCATTACTCATCTTTTTACTTCTATCCCCTTCATAATGCCTCAGTGGGACTTGAACTTGGTCTGGACCTATTTGATGTGCACTCCCTTTGAGCCGCTTCACAACTCTCCTCTTAGACTCTTAACTCTTAGGACCGCATTCCTGGTGGCCATCACATCTGCCAGAAGAGTGAGTGTGCTCCAGGCTCTTTCATCCAAGCCTCCTTTTCTGGCTGTACATCCAGACAAAGTTGTCCTAAGAACTTCTCCATCCTTCCTTCCCAAGGTGGTCACCTCCTTTCATATTGGGCAAACTATCACTTTGCCCACCTTCTTTCTGCCTCCGCTTCCTTCTAAAGAGGAAGAGAGGCTCCACCGTCTGGACCCAAAACATGCGCTTTCCTTATATCTGGATCACTCCAAGCAGTTCTGGGTGGTTGACCAGCTTTTTGTTGGCTACATTGGCACCAGGAAAGGTCAGGCTGTACACAAGTGGACCATCACCAGATGGGTCGTTTTGTGTATTAAAGCCTGCTATTCTCTAGCAAAAAAAGAGCCTCCAGTGGGCCTACGCGCCCATTCCGCCAGGGCAACGGCAGCCACTACTGCTTTGGGATGGGGAGTCCCTCTGAATGACATTTGCCAGGCAGCTACGTGGGCATCCTTGCACATGTTTACTAAACACTACTGCCTGGACAGTCAAGTCCGGAGAGACGGCTTCTTTGGCTGTTTTGTTCTCCAGGACTTTCTGGTGTGAATTTAGTTCGCAGACCCACCTCCGGGGTTGGTATTGCTGGGGTATCTATTCTAAGGTAAGGAATCTATAACTAACAGTTTCTTTCAGATGAATAGGTTACTTACCTTCGGTAATGATATAGCTGTAAGAAACATAGGTTAGTTATATATTCCTTACCGCTCCACCCATCCTCCCCGTTCTGCGAACTGACCTCTAGGGTTAAGGACATCTTTTCAGAGCCCAAGTTTTGTGCACCAGTGGTCAGTGTCTTGCATGGCTCTGCGTTTCTGGCACGGAAAGCCGTGTACATAACTGACATCAGCGAGGGCGGCGTCTTAGTAGCTACCGCGACGTCATTCCGGCAACCACAACGCCAACGACAGACATGGAGAGGTACTGCTGACGAAAAGCTTTCCTGATCCAGTCTAATGCCTGGAGGCAATTCTAAGGGAAGGAATCTATAACTAACCTATGTTTTTTACCGATATATCGTAACAGAAGGTAAGTAACTTGTTCGTTACCAGACCGTGACACTGCGACCATCCATCACTAACCCTCTAATTTATCTCATCTCGCCCATGTTTTTCCTTCCCTTCCTTTCCTTTCTCTCTCTCTCTACTTATCTTTCTTCCCCTGTAGGCAAATGCTTTAGGCATAAATTTGTAGGTTGATCCTTAGCGGCAGCACGCATTCGCTGCTCACTCAGCAAGGCATGCAGTAGTAGAGTATGGGAGACAAGCTGCCCTCACTCTCCACCCACATTTTTCATTGGCTTCTGTCTTTGTCCTTCGTAAATTCTGTCTTCTGATTGATTATAAGGCTTGTTAGTCCCACCTTATTATGGCAATGTCGTCATTTGTACCCTCCCATGGCTATTGGCCCCTTTACTTCGAGTGTTACACTGTACCGTACGTGTTATTTAGAACACAATTTTTCACCCCCTCCCGCACGCACTCCCGTTGCCGTGCCTTCTCGCCCACCTACAGCCCGCACTGCTGTTGCCGTGCCTTCTTCCCCTTCTCTTGCACTACCACTGTCTGTGCCTTCTCACACCCCTGCCCCCACCCGCACTCCCGTTTGCAATGCAATAGGTCTCGCGTAAATGCGAGTCCTATTGCATTGCAAATGCTTCTTTTGATTGCGGCTTCAATCAACACGCAGGCGTTTGTGTTTCCTTTCCCTTTATCAGCGCGGCGTGCACTTCACGACCACCGTATGTCATCTTTTACACAAGGCAGCCTTAATTCTTCCAGCGCATTTCCCATTTCCCGATTGCGTGAGCATAAATTTATGTGACAATGCAACTAGTCCTTCCATATTAAACTTTTTAAATTGAGGTTTTCCGACTTTATCAAGGGGCAGTGGCATGGCGCCAGGCGAGGCCTTAAGCGTAGCAAATATCCTAGTGTTGCTGCTGTTCTCAGGAGTCACTGTAAAGCTCAAAGCCTGGCAATTGTTATGTTTCTTGGCTCTGTTCTGCTTGTCATCAGGTAGAACTCGCACTTCTTAGGTTCAGAATACTATTTTACATCTCTTTCACGCGACTGGCTTGGGTAAAACCTGTCTTTATTTTCGAAAAATAGTCCCTAATTTGAGGCAAGATACTACTCTTGTCATCTCTGTCTTGTATCATTTTTAATCATTTATAGCCCTGATGATGATGCGAAGCGCAAAGCACTAGAAAGTAACAGATCAATGGCCTTTTGGATCTCTTGGAGTGGAGTTGGGTTAGTCCCGTCCTTCAGATATTTATCTGTCCCTCCTTTCCCCCCATGACAGTACCCTCCCTCCAACAGTTCAGGCATCCAGTGCCTAAATGGGCAATGAAATTAGCACATCTTGGACAAGGATTTTTTTTGCCTGATCTCAGGCTCCTCAGAATAGGGGGAGGGCCACTCAGTCCTTGAACTGGGAAGCGATAGTTGAAAGAGCTCTTAAATGCCATTCAACTGGTTTGTAAATGCTCTAAAACCGCAAGACATAAAATGATGTGCCCAGGATCACACAGTCTGGTGACGCCTGGACGCCGGGATTAGACTTTCGATTTCTTCTATTTGTGAAATATAATGGCATGTCCCCTTCATGTGTATTATATCATTTAGTAGATTTATGTTGCTAGAGGTGATAGTTGGTCTTGGTCGCCTTTTCATTTCTTTGAGATTTTGCAACATTTTAAACATAATATACGGACTGTGGTTGTTTTATACATGATATGCTTCTAAAAGAGCATTGTCTAAGTTTCACAGACAATGTAGGTGTCCTTTTGCATTGTGCTTTCTGCTGCAGTTATAGATAAGGGTAAGAAAAAGGTGCTCTGTTTTTACCCGATTTACTCATATGAACCTTACAAGAATAAAACCCAGAGAGTCATACCGAATTTTTGACGTACATGTACAGTTATTATTGTTGGTGCACCGTCATCAGCTGGTCCTGTGTCGAGGCAGTTACTCTAAGTCTGCTCAGTATCGTCAGACGACACCAGTGGAAAGTGAAACTACAGCCCACTAGCCCAGCAGGTGTAGTGTTTAAAAAAAACAAATCTGTGCATTATGAGTGTGGTGGTGGGGGAGGAAAGGAGCTAGTTGTTCTGTTTTAAACCAGAGTTTAGCCTGTTTCTAAGTTCTCTCAAAGTTCTGCAGTAATTTGTTATTCCTCAAACTGGGTTATTTTAGCTCCTATAAAAGTGCCAAGGTTAGTTTGTGTTGGGCGCTATGAAAATGGTCTGTTATACTATTGCTTTTGTTGTTGTGACTAATATTATCAGCAGTTCCACTGTGTTTGTTATCATCAATCATCTGCCTTTTCAGCAAATCAGGGGTCACTGCACCTGAAGAGTTCTAAATGACCTCTAAAAACCACAGTTGCCATTCTTCACCCTCTCCCATCTCATAATTCTCACTCCCTCTACGAAATCTCCTCTCTCAAGGCGCCCTGGCTTTTGTATTTACCTTTTTGATTCGTTGTAGGTCTGGCGTTAGCCAAGAACTTCTGAATTTACCAAAATTATACGTAATTTATAGGGGCTTGCAACCTTGTCTCATTATCCATTGGTCTGTTGTGTTATTCACATGTTTGTTCCACCCACTACAGCGTGGGGCAATAGGTCAACCCACTTCAGCCACTGGATAACTTTGCTTTGAGTGACGTCGTTCTTCTCTTTCCCTTCTCTGCTGGGGCTATATGGCAGTTAGTGCTTTTTTAGACTAAAACTGTTTTGTGTTTAGCCAATTTTTTTTTTTTAAAGTGCAAGTGCCCTTCTCCTCGCCCAACAATAAAGATTTACAAAAACAGTAATAGAACATAACAAACAATGAAGAGAAAAGGGCTGGTAGCCAATGCCAGACCTACTGGCTTGGCCAATGCTTGTCTAGGTCTGGCTTGATGGTGCAACTAACTGTATACCTTTTGTTACCAAATATTTAAAATGCAAATGGAGTGGGATTTGGCTATGCCCAGAGAAGTTTTTTCCCCTAATGTCATGCTATTGGCTGTTTGATATATCACTCTGCCTCCTATGGAGTGCTTGCATTGCAACGCATGAGGTTATATTTTCCATCCGAACAGTACACTGAATTATGACATTAAATTATTTACCTTATAGATGCACTGATTACGGAAAGAACAATTGCTGTACTATTTTTCAAAGTAGAATGCTTTTAAACAAAAAATTCAGATGAGATTGAATTTTCAAACCAGACCAATTAGCTTTGCAGATGACATTTTTTTTCAAGGCACCCTGTACTCCCCAGAGTTGTTGGTTTTATTCACCTTGGATGTTTCTAGGTCTGTTGCTGCTTGTTATACTTTTTTGCAGAGGCCGTGCTAGGAAGAACTGTGAAGGTTCTTCGCTGCATGCAGTCAAGTCCTGGAAGGTACAGGAAATGTGCCCTTCCTCCTGTAGAAACAAGCATTTGCAATGCAATAGGTCTCGCATTTGCGAGAGTTTAAGCTACTAGTATTGCAAATGACAATGCCTTTTATTTGTTTTAAAAACCAAAATTTAGATAAGACATTGTAATTTACAATGCGAATAGCTCAAACTCATGTAAATGCGAGACCTAATGCATTGCAAATGCTTGTTATCTTGGTTCCGACTAGAACATAGGTCTGAGCCCATCCTAGATATCCACTTCTAAACTTGTTCACCCAGAATGACAAGTTTAAGATGCTATCCCTTAGCCACGTTCATTTTGCTTTGAACACAGGAAATTGCCCGGAGTCCCTGGACCTTCAGGGCACCTATTTTCATCTTCCAGTTCTCCCAGCCATCACGTACAACTTGAAGTTCATGGTAAGGTCTACCACTTGGACTGACGACAATGTCAGATGTCATTAGAAAAAATGCTGGAAGTTGTGGTGGCTTCATTTATGAAGGTCAGGATTTCGGTAGTTGGATAACTGGCTGGTGACCGTGGAGTCTCCAATGCTGATCAAGCTGGACCGCCACTGGACGATGACTGTCTTCTGTGAGCTGGGATTTACTATCAACTTTCAGAAGTACCACCTTTCTCCCATGCAGAGGTGGACATTTATTGGGACAGTGCCTCCCAGCTCACGCTCAGCGACTGATCTTCCAGTTGACGCATCTAGACCTGCCGTTACCTCCAGACTACGGCCGATCTGCGGCATTCGCTGGGGTTCACCATCAATGTGCGTAAGTCACACCTGATTCCCTCTCAGAAGCTCCTTTTCATCGGAGTAGTTCTGGACACAGTGCAGTTTCGGGCTTATCCTCCTGAGCAGCGAGCCTGGGATATTCGGGCTACGTTTCCGATCTTCCAGTCTCTATCCCGGGTTTCGGTCAGACTGACCCTGACGTTACTGGGCCTCATGGCCTCCTCCATCTTGCTGGTGGACTATGCCAGGTGGCATATGCGGGCTCTGCAGTGGGACCTGAAGTTCCTGTGGGCACAGCATCAGGGGAATCTTTCCGATTGCGTCCAGATCTCGGAGGGCTTTGCACACCAACTGCAGTTGTGGCTAACGAACTGGGATTGGGTCAATGGCAGATCCCTCTCCCT
This sequence comes from Triturus cristatus, assembly GCF_964204655.1. Lineage (NCBI taxonomy): Eukaryota > Metazoa > Chordata > Amphibia > Caudata > Salamandridae > Triturus > Triturus cristatus. The sequence goes on from NC_140579.1 coordinate 754,084,102, forward strand.
TCCCCAACCAGAGTTCACAGTGGTGACAGATGCATCACTTCTGGGGTGGGGCGGCCACATGGGAGAGGCGGAGATCAGAGGCCTCTGGTCTCCGGGGGAGTCCGGGCTCCACATCAACCTTCTGGAGCTTCGGTCGATCCGTTTTGCACTGAAGGCATTCCTTCCTTCTGTCAAGGGGAGAGTAGTGCAGGTGTTCATGGACAACACCACCAACATGTAATACTGCAACAAACAGGGCGGGGTGGGTCGTGGACATTATGTCAGGAGGCATTTCGTCTCCGGAAGTGGCTGGCCATCAGGGCATGTCCCTGGTGGTTCAACACCTGGCAGGTTCGCTGAACGCTAGGGCGGAAGAACTCAGCCGCCGGTGCATGATGGATCACGAATGGCGTCTTCACTCGGAGGTGGTACAAGGTCTCTTTCAGCAGTGGGGAGAGCCTTGGTTAGATCTATTTGCCACTAAAGAGAACGCGCATTGTCAGCAGTTCTGTATGTTGGACTTTCCAAGAAGGCACTCGCTAGGCGACGCTTTCCGTTGCGAGTGGAGTTGCGGTCTTCTATACGCTTTCCACCTATACCACTTCTACCCAGAGTGCTGAAGAAGATCAAGGGCAACAGGGCCCAAGTCATTCTTGTGGCCCTGGACTGGGCATGAAGAGTCTGGTATCCCGAGCTCTTGCACATGGCCATCGATCCTCAGATCAGATGCCCCTTTTGGGAGGATCTACTGTCGCAGCAGCAGGGGATGGTCCTCCACCCAAATCTGTCCAGCCTCCACCTCCTTGCGTGGAAATTGAGTGGCAACAGTTGACAGCTCCCGACCTTCCGCCTGAACTCTGTAACGTTATCTTGTCAGCCAGGCGTCCCTCCACCAAAACGGTATACGCCTGTAGATGGAACAAGTTTGTGGCATGGTGTGCAGCAATGGCTGTGGATCCCCTTTCTGCTCCCCTTTCAGAGGTTCTCCTCTTCATTCTTTTTGTGGCCCAGCAGGGCTCTGCTTTGAGCACTCTAAAAGGCCATCTTTTGGCCATTTCAGCCTTTCTTCAGTTACCTGACCAGCCTTCTCTTTTCAAGTCCCCTATTGTAAATCGCTTCCTTAAGGGCATTACTCACTTGTATCCTCGAATTCCTTTCATAATGCCCCAGTGGGACTTGAACCTGGTTCTGACCTATCTTATGTGCGCTCCTGTTGAGCAGCTACATAACTGTCCTCTCAGACTTCTGACACTTAAAACTGCCTTTTTGGTTGCCATCACCGCTGCTCGCAGGGTGAGTGAGCTTCAGGCTCTTTCTTCCAAACCTCCTTTCCTGGCTGTTCATCTGGACAAAGTTGTCCTTCGCACTTGGCCTTCTTTCCTTCCCAAAGTGGTTACCTCTTTCCACATTGGACAGACCATCACTTTGCCCACCTTCTTTCCACCTCTGCATCCTTCGAAAGAGAGGCTCCACCATCTGGATCCAAAACATGCGCTTTCCTTTTATCTGGATCGCACAAAGCAATTCCGGGTGGATGACCAGCTCTTTGTTGGGTATGTGGGCACCAAGAAAGGTTGGGCCATGCACAAACAGACCATCTCTCGATGGGTCATCCTTTGCATCAAAATCTGCTATTCCTTAGCGAAAAAGGAACTTCTAGTGGGGTTGCACGCCCATTCCGCGAGGGCGACGGCAGCCAATACTGCTTTGGGACGTGGAGTGCACCTTCATGATATCTGCCAGGCAGCTACGTGGGCTTCATTGCACATGTTTACTAAACACTATGGCCTGGACAGCCAAGTCCGAGGAGACGGCCTCTGTGGCCGTTGAGTTCTCCAGGACTTTCTGGTGTAAACTTAGTTCGTGGACCCACCTCCGGTGTTGGTATTGCTGTGGTATCTATTCTAGGGTAAAGAATCCATAACTAATAGTCTCTTTCAGATGAACAAGTTACTTACCTCTGGTAAAGATATATCTGTAAGAGACATATATTAGTTATGGATTCCTCACCGCCCCACCCATCCTCCCCGTTCTGCGAACTAACTTCTAGGGATAAGGACTCCCTTTCAGGGCCCTAGTTATGTGCACCAGTGGTCAGTGTTTTGCATGACTCTATGCTTCTGGCTTGGAATGTCGTGTAAAGAACTGACTTCAGCATGCAGGGATGGTGTCTAAGTAAATACCGTGATGTCATTCCGCCGACCACGACGCCAACGACGAATGCGTAGTCGACCGATGGCACCTACCAACCAAAGGAAGAAGAGAGTAGACAATTTAGAGGGGAGAACCCAATGATTATGTACTGTGCTGCAAAGATATAGCAGTAGAATGTTCCTTGGAAGCCCTAAGTGACTACAGGGCAACGAAAACACAGTGGAAGGCTTGGGCTCGGGTACTTACATCAGAAGAAGGCATGGGTGTTTTGGAGTGCCCCAGGCGTACGATTGGGATTTCCCAATTGTGTTTTTGCTCCCACCAATCTTCTGGTACAGATTTTAAATGCAATTTGTGAGTGATGTTGTTGAGGTGTGCCCCAAAGGAGTTGGGGGTGGGACCAGGTTTGTTGTGTGACAGCCAGTGACTTTATGGTGGTTGGCAACCAGTTAGGGCGAACCACCACCAAGCTGTCTCCTCTTTCTGTTGGCTTGTCTCCTCTTAATTCTGGTTCTCCTTGTATATTGTTTCTGCTGTGCTGTGAGACTCTTGAATGGATTCTAACTCATTGTGTGTGTGCTGGAAAATTAGTTTGAGCTGCAACCTCCATTGCACACCAATCAGTATGAAGTTGGCTGTCTTTAGACATCAAGGGATGGAGGGAGTGGATCTGAGTGGGATACACCCGACAAGCGTAAAACTTTGTGTCTAAGCACGTAGGCAGGCAGGTATCTGAGTCACCCTGTCGCATGCTCACAGGTAACATGTGGGCAGATGAGATTCACCCTAAATTGTGTTTGGACTTGTGTATGGTGATGCTGAGGCCTTATCAAGTAGTATTTCAATCAAGTAGTATTTGTATAGTGTGACTAATCACTCCGGGGGTATCCAGGCGCTGTGCTGGGGTATCAGTCTAAAAGTTATCATTCACCCACCAAAAAGTAAGTGGTTATATCTCTTGAAAACAGATGAAGAAACTGTACAAAATACTACTACTACATGTATTAGTTGTAGTGTTATAATTATAACATATACAATAGAACACGTGTTGTGTCTATGAGGGAGTGGATGAATGTATGTAGAGTGGAACTATCAGGGAGTATGGTGAGGAGTAGTGTGATTATAAGAGGGCGCTCAGCCGTTTTATAGCCAAGTAGAAAAGGCACGGATGCAACATGGTGGATTACAATTATGGCACTAAAAAGAATGTTGATTGTCATGTATCCTGGGATTATATTACACCAGTTGAGATGAAATGTATTTCCTTTTGATACTGTTTACAAATTCAGGATATAGGACATCAGACAATCACTCTGTACAAATTATGGTCTGTTTTTGATATATGTTTGCGAAAGACTTGGTTTCTCTTTTTATATTATAAAAATTGTGTCTTGTGATATGTATCAAAGTATTTTTGAACAAGTTATTTAATGAGGATGTTAGATCTATTATTTATGTTTTATTTATATATGTGTGTTTATATTTATAGATTCACAAGGAACAAGAGGTTTTAATTTTCTGTCTTGATAAAGAAGATGGAATAAGATGAAGCCTTCGAAACATGTCAATGCACTTTTATTGTTGCCATATACCCAGCTGTACGGACAAGCACCATAGATATTAATGGTTACAAAATATCAGGGCGTGTGCACATGATTATAATCCTGGGGTGTGGCCACTATCTCTCGGGTCTTTTGAGTTTATTGATTTTAACTGTGATTTATGTGATTAATTGTCCTTAAATTTGGAATTAATTGTGTGTGATTATTGTTGAATACAAATGTTTTTAGCTAAGTTTTTTCCTGTTTTTTAGGTGCCGATTACGATCCTGGAAAAACCAGGTACGAACCGTCGGACGGAGCATATTCTCTGTCCGACGCGTACCCGGTCGGAACAATATACAAACATGGAAGTACGATTCGCACGGAAATACCATTTCCGTACGATTCGTACAAAACACCGACCGACGAAAATACACATACAAATGTGATCCGGGAAAGCGCCGACGTGACGTCGGGACGCACGCAGCCTGCCATTCACGAACCAGGAAGTACGATTCGCACCGACGTCATCCCGCACGGAGAATATTTTCTGGCAGCAAAAAACTGCCGGGAAATCAGGACGACGTGAACAAGGAGTACCTGCACGCGACGGACAGACATGGACCCGAACCTACGTGTCATCCCCGCCCTCATAGCAGTCGACCTCCTCTACAGGTTCCGACGCAGACGCCGCAGAAGGTCAGAACAACAAAGGGAGGGGGGAAAGGGGGGTGGGGGGGCAGGAGCAGGGGCAGGCCACAAAACCCCCACCCAAGTCACACAGCACACATGCCCTGGACATACCTGACCCCCAGGCCCTGGTCACTACGAGGGGGTGGGGGCGTGTCCAGCAAAGCCAGCGTCCGCCACAACGGAAGTGGTTTACGACGCGAACCGGTAACACAACAATACAGGTATGTCCCGTACCCACGCCTTAAGAGCGTGGGTACGAGTCGTACCATGCCCACACCTACGTCACCCCAACAATGGCGGGACTCGTACCCACGTGGCAAAAGCCTGGGTACGGCCCGCACAAGCATTCCACAGCGTGGGTACGGATATGTACGGACCATACCCCCACCCGCGTATGCATGGAGCGTACCCCCCACCCCAACAGTGTACGTATGGACCATAACACCACCCCCGTATGTATGGAGCGTACCCCCCACCCCAACAGTGTACGTACGGACCGTACCCCCACCCGCGTATGCATGGAGCCAACCCCACCACAACAGCGTATGTACGGACTGTAACACCACCCCCGTATGTATGGAGCATACCCCCCACCCCAACAGTGTACGTACGGACCGTACCCCCACCCGCGTATGCATGGAGCCAACCCCCACCACAACAGCGTATGTACGGACCATAACACCACCCCCGTTTGTATGGAGCGTACTCCCCACCCCAACAGTGTACGTATGGACCGTACCCCCACTCGCATATGCATGGAGCCAAAACCCACCACAACAGCGTATGTACGGACCGTAACACCACCCCCGTATGTATGGAGCGTACCCCCCACCCCAACAGTGTACGTACGGACCGTACCCCCACCCGCGTATGCATGGAGCTAACCCCCACCACAACAGCGTATGTACGGACCATAACACCACCCCCGTATGTATGGAGCGTACCCCCCACCCCAACAGTGTACGTACGGACCGTAACACCACCCCCGTATGTATGGAGCGTACCCCCCACCCCAACAGTGTACGTACGGACTGTACCCCCACCCGCGTATGCATGGAGCGAACCCCCCACCCCAACAGTGTACGCATGGACCGTACCCCCACCCGCGTATGCATGGAGCGAACCCACACCCGTGTATGTTCTAAGCGTACATATCTTGATATAGGAGGGTTGGGTGCAGAGTCCTCCCAGCAGTGGTCAGACATAAGAGGGGTGGGTGCAGAGTCCTCCCAGCAGTGCCCAGACACAGGAGGGGTGGGTGCAGAGTCCTCCCAGCAGTGCCCAGACACAGGAGGGGTGCGTGCAGATTCCTCCCAGCAGTGCCCACACATAGGAGGGGTGGGTGCAGATTCCTCCCAGCACAGGAGGGGTGGGTGCAGAGTCCTCCCAGCAGTGCCCAAACATAGGAGGGGTGGGTGCAGAGTCCTCCCAGCAGTGCCCAGACACAGGAGGGATGGGTGCAGAGTCCTCCCAGCAGTGCCCAGACACAGGAGGGGTGGGTGCAGATTCCTCCCAGCAGTGCCCAAACATAGGAGGGGTGGGTGCAGAGTCCTCCCAGCAGTGCCCAGACACAGGAGGGGTGGGTGCAGAGTCCTCCCAGCAGTGCCCAGACACAGGAGGGGTGGGTGCAGAGTCCTCCCAGCAGTGCCCAGACATAGGAGGGGTGGGTGCAGAGTCCTCCCAGCAGTGCCCAGACACAGGAGGGGTGGGTGCAGAGTCCTCCCAGCAGTGCCCAGACACAGGAGGGGTGGGTGCAGAGTCCTCCCAGCAGTGCCCAGACACAGGAGGGGTGGGTGCAGATTCCTCCCAGCAGTGCCCAGACACAGGAGGGGTGGGTGCAGATTCCTCCCAGCAGTGCCCAGACACAGGAGGGGTGGGTGCAGAATCCTCCCAGCAGTAACCAGACACAGGAGGGGTGGGTGCAGATTCCTCCCAGCAGTGCCGAAACATAGGAGGGGTGGGTGCAGATTCCTCCCAGCAAGGCCCAGACACAGGAGGGGTGGGTGCCTAACACTCACAGCAGTGCCCCTGGAAAGAAAAGGGTGGAGTACCCACAGATCCAATGGCCACAAATGTCAGTCAGGTGCACAAAGACCCTGCAGTACATGTACCACATGTGTGCAAGGCTGGGAGTATACACATGCATAGCGCCGAAAAGGAAACATGTCCACATGAAGTCATGTCAACAGTCTACATACACAAGTACAGTGACCACCAAGGATGCCACGAATGATGCAGGTGGAGACATCGCTCAGCATGCATGGCCCAAGTCTAACGAGTCCGTCACACACCGAGCCAATGTAGACACAGCTCAGCACCACATATTGGAATGACCCTGCAGGGAAGATGTCAGGTTACACAGAGGAAGGAACACACCTTGGGACGATGTCACCATGCAGTAACTGCTTACATGAACAAAGTTATGTAGCCAACAGCTTGTGATGGCCCACAGATACCAGGGTCCACCCTATGACCAGCACAAGACTACAATTTCCACACACCCAACACATTACCACCACCCAAAATAATGGAGCAGGTCCACCAACAGCAATACCAGATAAACAGTAGTGTTCTATTTAAACAAAAAAATAAATGCTTTATTCAGCAGGATCTAACTAATAATCCTTATAAATGTCAATATATACAAGGCCCATAGGGCAGTCCATGACTCCAATCCGGAAGGGGGACACAGTGGGACGCGTGTCCCCTAGCTTGCCTGCACTGTCAAACTCCTTTGTCTTCCAGGGGGGGGGGGGCATCATGTGGGGGGGGAAGGACCAGGCACCGCAGGGACATGAAGGCGAAGGGTAGGCGTCGTGGGTGCAGGGACGGAGGACTCCACCACAGGGGGTGGGGCAGCGCCAAAGGTGGAGGTCAGGATGGCGCTGCACACCTTAGCAAGGTCCCCCAGCATCTCCCCTGCACCCGAAGGAACCTCAGGCCCCAAGGAGGGGGGGGGTCGGAGGGATGGGTCGCAGCGCCACTGGGGGAGGGTGTGGACAGGGGGGGAGCCTCAACTCCCCTGCTGGTGTCCTGCCTCCACTGCTTGCGGGGTGGTGCCACACTGGGGCTGATGGACAGACTGGGCAGGACTGACCCTGTATCCGACTCTTGGCCAGGAGAGCTGAGGGGAGGGGATTTGGAGGGAGTGGATTTTGTGGAATGCGGACTCCCACTCTGGCTGCGTGTCTTACGTTTGCCCCCCGACCCAGTGGGTGTGCCTACTGCACCCTGTGTGTGCGTGCCAGGAGGTGTGCGTTTGACCTTCCCTGCTGGTGTGGTGCCTGTGTCTGTTGTGGTGGGTGCATGCTGACGTCTGGGTGAACGTGGGACAGGCATGGGAGTGGGAAGTGTGGATGGGTCAGGGGGAAGGGGTTGGACGAAGCGCTGCAGGAGACCCACTGCTGCAGTCAGTGTCGAGTCAATGGACCTCAGCAAGTTGCGTTGGTCAGCCTGCGATGAGAAAATGCCCTCCAAGTATGCCTCCATGTTGTTTAGCACTTGGCTGTGGCCATGGAGGACATTAAGCATCGCAGCCTGACCAACCTGCAACTGCCGCTGGATGTCCACAGACTCGGCATTGGCGGCAGCAGTGGAGACAGGGGCAGGGGGTGCGGTGCCTGGCAGGAAGGAGACATGTGGTGACCGGGCATGCTGGGAAGGGACACGAGCAAGTGGGAGGCGGCTGATGGCAATGGAGGGGGCGGGGAGAGATGTTGTGCCGCTGTCAGCTGGTGGTGCAGCCTCCGCCCACTCGGAGAGCTCAGCCTCGGACCCGTCAGCTTCATATTCTTTGGTGGCACTGGACAGGTCCTCCGCCTCACTCCCCTCCGCCTCAGTCCCACTCGATGTGCCAGCCAAGATGTCACTGCTGGCACTGGTGCTCGGTCCCTCCGCACGGTCTGTGCTGATGTCTCCATCCGTGTCCCCCGACGCCCGACGATGCTGTGGGCAAGGTGAAGAGACAGGAATTAATCATACACCTGTATACATATGTCAAATGAGTCCAATCTACATAGGTTACAGTGCATAGCCTGAAAAGAAAGATGAGTAACATCTACAATACAAGGTACATATGTAGGCCCTGCAACACACAGTTGGTTGACCCACCATGCCACTGAAAAACTATGGAGAGCGTGACACAATTGCAAATGACATGAAATGGATTTTGACAGAGGAGCCAGGCTCTGGGGACAATCCAGCACTGCATCTGCACCACACAGCGTTGCCGAAAATAGGAATGAGCAGAGACCATATCCATGAACTTGAGGCACATGCTGCATAGGTAATACTGAAAACATGCCCACCATGACTGGCTCACTGCACCTTGAGTGTATGTCCAGACAGACATCACATACTGGCCAGACCTAGCAAGGAGATTTCAGGTTTTGACATGTAGGCCTTGCCCGCACCAACCACCCCCTACATGAGACAATTTGTTGAGACACAGGAAGCACTTACATCTCTTAGTCTGGGTGAAATACACATGGGCTGGAAAAATGCAAGATTGGACACAAAATACCCAAGGTGCGCCTGTCCAAAGAATCATGTACAAATGGGCATCATCAGATGATTGTAACAAGACACACAGGCACTGGCCACCGTGAGTATGAACAAGGAAAATCAGGTCAGGCTGTACAGTGGACACTTGTACTACATTTTACGTCAATATACATGGTGCCAGGGGACAATGGCACAGAGCACAACCTATGCTGTAGACACTGAGAGTGTCCACATTTTGTGATGACACACATGACACCTAGGAAAATATGCCCCAGGGGACAGTAGTGGCCACACAACTCCATGGTCCTGAATGGGAATGACTGCAACACACGCCACCATCCCTGCACTATGCGTATTGCACACTCATGCACATCATGTCACAGGCCACAACATAGGACATGCGTGCTGTAAAGCATGACACTTGAGAGACTAACTCCCATGTCTGGACTCAGCATCAGTGCCAACTGACATGGAACCCACAAGTACTGAACTGGACAGGGCACAGGCAAGGTCCCAAAACCTGTTACACACCACCCCCACACATGATGCTACAGGCATTGTTCACGTGGATAAACTGCCAGCCTAAATAACCTTGTGAAGGAGTGACTACACACAGACCAGGGAACACATTGCAAGGAGGGGAAGGGAGGCAGGAGAGCACCGCTATACTGTGGGTAACAGGATCTGCACAGCACATTTAAACCCTGGCAGTGTATCCATGCCACCGCGCACTTACAAATGCTGGTGACACACAACAAACACACATGTACCTACCCCCTTCCTGCTGCTGCTTCTCCCGTAAGCGCCTGTCCAAGTCTGGAAAGACCACCGCCAGCACATGCTTGTGGATGTGGGTCAGACGGCGGCACCCACTGTTCTTATGGGTCTCAGGTGAGTCCCCCAGCAGGACCCGTGCGATCCTCCGCGTCCAGCACCGGATATCCTGCCAGCGTTTTCTCACCTGGGCCAGGCGCCGCTTGCGACCCTCCGTCCTCCTCACAGCACTGATGGTGTTCATCCAGATCTGCTTCTTGGCAGAGGCGCCTACCTGTGAGGATGAACAAGTGACACTACATCAATACACCTGGCACATGTCACAGAGACACATATTAGAACAAATTTGCTGGTTACAACAAGGCATAGTATGCAGCCAACGCATTGCACCTTTGTCATAGGGACATTATCCTCTGGGGAAGGGCAAAAGCAGTACGTGCCATTGAAAGTACACAGGTGGAATGAGGGCAACGACACAATCAATGATCCAGGCTCACACTGTGCATCACAAGCTACACCAGGATTATGTGCAGCACCTCAAAGCAGTCACATGCCACAGGCCACTGACGCTACCTCAGCAGAGTACACAGACACACACAGGCACAGGACATTCACCTGCCATTGCCAAATGCAGCTACAAACCTCACTCTGCACATGTGCCACTAGACAGGGGGGCTCACAGGTGTGGGGCTGGCTCTGCACGTCAGACACACAGCACTGCTCCCTGCTCACATCAGATGGGCAGGGTATTTCCATCCCTCATGCAGCTTGGGTGCTACACTCCACATATGCACCCACCCACATGACAGGGGACTTACACACACACCGATGTCCAGGGTACGAACACATCATGTGGACACTCTCAGCACAGGTACACAGAACTAACACACATCTGTGGGTACAGTCACCTGTCACACTGGGCTGACCACATAATCACATGAGGACTGTAGAGGCAACATTCCCAGGAGGATAAGACAGGCAGAATGTGGCATGCACCATGCAGTGATTGTCACAGTAAACACAATGCAAGTGAGGACGGCAGACATGCACCACAGCATGCTCTGGCTGGGAGACATCAGGCATTCCCCCCCCCTGGGACCCCCTACAGTACATTGCATGTGTGTCACACCTGGACACAATGCCAGAAGTCACAGTCACAAAAAAGGGACACAGTCTGTGCTAGTGGACTCTGCACTCACCTGATACCCTGGTCGCCCATACAGCATGGGGTACTGTGGGACGATCACATCCAGCAATGCCAGGTTCTCCTCCAGGGTGAAAGGCTGGGCCCTCTCCACAGACCTTGACATGGTTCCAGGGAATGACGAGCAGCAGCAGGGTCGTCGAATCCAAAGATGTGCAGGCAAGTGCTCTCTCATGGGACCTGGCTGCCTTATATCTGCCTTGCTGGCCTGTTTCATGCACAGGAGTACAGAGTGATTGGTCACTCACATTTGCATCCTATGTTTCCTCCAATCCCTTTAAACCTAGCACAGTCAGTGGTTTTTTTTTTTTATCTTGAGCATGATGTCAACTCCACAACCACTTTGCAACAAAGTAGATTCATTCAAACAGACTTTTGCTGTGCACCTGCAGAAAAAAAATCATACTTGGTCTCCATGACAACCAGCATGCATGTAGGCCTTTATACTTGTCCCTCATGTGTCCCCTATGTAATTTGGAGATTCACACACAGGTACGGTGCGTTCCGGGGCCCTAGGGCACCCCAAATGCATAGCAACGGCCCATACAGGCGTGTGTACGCTCCGTATCACTATGGGTACGCATACGCGAGCACACCCATAGTGATAGTGAGCGTACGCGCGTGTGTACGGTCCGTATCACTATGGGTACGCATACGCGAGCACACTCATAGTGATAGTGAGCGTATGCGTGTGTGTACGGTCCATATCACTATGGGTACGCATACGCGAGCACACCCATAGTGATAGTGAGCGTACGCACGTGTGTACGGTCCGTATCACTATGGGTACGCATACGCGAGCACACCCATAGTGATAGTGAGCGTACGCGCGTGTGTACGGTCCGTATCACTATGGGTACGCATACGCGAGCACACCCATAGTGATAGTGAGCGTACGTGCGTGTGTACGGTCCGTAACATTATGGGTGTGCTCGCGTGCGTACCCATAGTGATACGGACCGTACACACGCGCGTACGCTCACTATCACTATGGGTGTGCTCGCGTATGCGTACCCATAGTGATACGGACCGTACACACGCGCGTACGCTCACTATCACTATGGGTGTGCTCGCGTACGCGTACCCATAGTGATACGGACCGTACACACGCGCGTACGCTCACTATCACTATGGGTAGGCCTACGGCAGCACTCCCATAGTGATAGGGAATGTACACACGCCCTCAGAGCGAATGTACGGTGCCTTTCACACATAACAGTGGTGACAGGCAGCACCTAGGAAGGAATAGAGCTGACATACTTGTCCATGGTTGGACATCAAGGCATTGTCTGGGCAGTACTACATGTGTGGGGCACAGGTGTGAAAGGCTGTGATGTGGCACATTACTCCTGAGTTGTGAAGGCAATAGATGTATGATGAGATGTGTACAGATGTAACGTGTGACGGTGCAATATGTGCCAGACATGCCCTTAACTCCTTTGACATGTGTGCATGTCGTACTGCACACTTGGGATGAGCGTCACTGCCATGGCACAGTCAACAACACATACAAGTGTCCCCTGATGCCCGCTACAGGGGTTCCCACACCAGACATGTGACTACCCATGGTGCACGATGTGTCTATGTCATGTATGTGTGGTGTGTTCACATTAGCTTGATGTTGGTGTTCCCTCATAAGCATCTGCTGTTGCAGCAACCAACATGTGTCTGTGTGTAGATGGCCATGGCACACTGTTACGCACACCAGGCCACATGTGGTATTGGATGCAAGGTGTGTATGTATGCAGGGGACACGGAGTAGCGTAACAAGGACCTGTCTGCATCCTCTCAATGTATGTGTGGTCAGTCATGACATGTACACCTTAATGGCAAGGTGTGTGGGCTGTCCTAGTGTAATGTCATGTGACCTGTGGCTCTAGTGTTCCGCTACCTGTCTCTGCAATCAACATCCTACTTCTGCTGATGTGTTGATGTATGTCACTCCTGTGTTGCGTCTGGCTGTTCACTTACACTGGGACACAGCTAGTCCCATGCCATGGGATGTGGAGGTTCACAATCTCTGTGTGTAGCTGGGTCTTGGTAGGAGTGTCACCTTGCAGCCATACGTGTCCAGGGCATGTAGCACATACCTGACTCCCTATGTAGCATATGTGTATTGACAGATTAACATGTGCTCAGTACATATAAATTGTTGTTGTAGTGCACTCACTCTTCCTTGTCACTTCCAAATTACTGCAGAGCGCCGCCTCTTCCCCGACCAATTCCGGACTTGGCTGACATGCGGGAGAATGACTGTATACGCTGCTACCGCTTCCCCCAACCGTTGATTGAGGAGTTGACAGCAAGGCTGGCACCACAACTGCAACCGCTGCACAGGTATTCTACGGCACTGACACCCAAGCTGAAGGTAATGGCAGCCCTACATTTTCTTGCCACGGGTACCTTTCAATATACCATAGCTCATGTTGGTGGCATGTCCCAGAGCATGTTCAGCCGTGTGCTGCATGATTTCTTAGAGGCCATGTTGCTTCACCTGGATGAGTTCATCCATTTCCCAAATCCTGAACAGTTGACTGGGGTCAAGCGTGGATTCTATGCCCTGGGAGGGATGCCCCATGTCATTGGGTCCATAGATGGGACACATGTGGCTTTGGTACCATCACAGGCACAGGAGGTAGCGTACAGGAATCACAAACACTACCACTCCATCAATGCCCTTGTGGTGTGTCTGTCCAACATGGTGATTTCACATGTCTGTGCTTGTTTTCCAGGATCAGCACACGATGCCTACATCATGAGGCGTAGCAGGGTGCCTGAAATGATGACGCAGCTGCGCAACGAACGAGCATGTGTTGTTGGTGGGTACACTCTGTCTGTCCTGTATTTTGCGTAGACTTCCAGCACGACCGCTTCTCTTGTCCTACTTATGTCCATGTGGTTTCCATGTAGGGGACGCTGGCTATCCCAACATGCCATGGCTGATCACACCTCTCCGCAACCCCAGCACGCCGGCCCAGCTCCGCTACAACACCGCCCATGGCCGGACAAGGCGAGTGATAGAGAGGACATTTGGCCTCCTGAAGAGCCGATTCAGGTGCCTACACAAGACCGGCGGCGTCCTCCCATATGCCCCGGCGAAGGTCTGCAAAATCTTCATGGTCTGCTGCATGCTGCACAACATGGCAGTTGAGAAAGCTGTGCCACTCATCCTGGATCAAGATGATCAGGACCATCCACCCGTGGAGGACGAAGGGCTTGGCAATGGGGCTAGTGATGTGGAGGATGTGGTTCCGCAAGAGGACATCCGGAGTCGGCTCATACGCGACTTCTTTGCTTAGTGGTGAGTACCAGTGTCTGAGTGTGCACGCATTTGTCCCCATGTGGCATGTGTTGCCATGTGTGTGTCCATCTGCATGTATGCCACGTGAGTCAGAGGTGTGTGTGGATGTGTCACTCGAGTGATGGTGCCAGTGATGAGTGTATTTCCACAGTCATAATTGTGACCTAGCATGTTGTCATCCTTACATGTGTCGATTACGTGCACATGCAAGTGGCTGTGCTTTTTGTGGCTGACTTCTTGTGTGTCTCTCATCCCCAGGTACTTGCGCATGCCGTCTGCTGGTTGCATTGTTGTGGCACTGCTATTCCTCATGGACACGTCATCGTGTGCTGACTCAGCGTTACATGCACGGACAAGTTTGGAAGTCTCCTTAGGGTAAGGGATGCATCAGGGGTGCGTTGGGTGTGGCAGTTGTTTACGATGTGTGCACACTGCACCTGTCGATGTTTTGTTTCTCTGCAGACATGTCGCATCACCATGGGACACATTACATGTAGCTGGATACACCTGAATAGATGGTCAGACTTGTTGACAGTCATCTGTGATGGGATAGTGGATTGTGATGATGGTATCAATGTGTGTAACACTGCCCTCGGACACATACGGTTTGCATTGGCTTGACATGGTGTGGGACTTCCACATCAGAGGATTAATGGTGTATGGCAGCCTCTCCGTGAGCAGCAGGGGGTGTTTAGCTGTTACCCGACACTTGTGTGCCAGTTCCATGGCTATCACGCATTTGTGCTGCAGAAGGGGGGTGCCAGTGTTGGACCCACATGTTACTCCACATGACCTGTGTATGTGTACTGCGAGTTGCCTCTGCATTCCGGAATACATGACTAATAAAGGTGTCCCTATGCCTCCAAGGTGCCTCTTCTCAGTCAATGCTGGTGTGTTGCCACGGTGCATACGGCATGTCTGGCATGGTTTTCCGTGATAGTGGCTATGTGTCTATGTGTAGAGTAGCAAGATGCAAGCTGTTTGTGTGGGATTAGACTCTGTATTGTGCATGATGTCCATGACTGTGTGGGTATTGTGACATGTGCCATCCCCATGCATCCAACGTTGGCCAGGCCACCATTCTCTGCATCCACCTGACTCAAGCTTGCAGGACATGGTTCTGCCACCTGTCTACACATACCTGGGTGCCCCCCAGGACACTCCACATGATCCCTGACCTCTGCGCATGACTGTTGCTGTACTCAAAATGTCTGTCGGCACGGTTGTGCGGCCACTCCCTCAGCTGGTTGGGCCCATCACGGGTGTGTATGGTGCTCCATGTCTGTCTTGCCTAATACATTGTGACCCATGTGTGTCCTGTGCCAGACTCAGGCCCCAGGGTATGGATGGTTGAAGTCATATGAGAACTCAGGCATGGTTAGACTTTACAAGACACATGTAAGGTAATAATGCAAAATGTAGGCATCATCTCTTTATCGTGTAACTTTTTATTTTTGTTGGGGTACGTGTGGGGGGGGGGGGGTATGACAAGAGGGGCTTTCCGGGTGTGTGGAATCCAAAGTTCACTGGGGGAGTTGGTGTCCTTGCCATTGGAAATCATCAGAGTCCATGCCACAGTCTTTGTCAACATTGGTCAGACAGTGACCAGCAAGTCCATGTGGCAGAGAATGTCTTTTGCTGATGTGCTGCTGTTGGTCCAGTGGGCCAGGTGCCAGGCCAGGTGTCCTGGGAGATGGTGCTGTTGCGCCGACCCTCACGGTCTTTTCCGTGGACGACCCACCCTCCTGCGGGAATCCTCAGAAGCAGGCCGTGACGATGTTTGGGATGCTCCGTTGGATGTCTCCTCCTCCTCCTGATCCCTCCCTGAGGGTGGTGATGTTCTTCGCCTGGTGGCACAGGGAGGGTTGCCCATGTTGTCGGCTATCCGACGGAGTGTACGGTGAATTCCCGTGAACACCGTCATGAGCTCAGCCTGTCTGTCCTCCATCCGCCCTTGGTGTCGCAGTTGACAGGCATGTTGCTCCGCATGTTGCTGGGCCTGCTGGGTCTTGATCTCCTCGAGGGTCCCCTTCATCTCGTTGAGGGTGGACACAACCTGGCTCATGCCCATGGTGTCCTGCCGGTATGTGTCCAGGATGTTTCGTACATGGGAATATACCGGTTCCGCAGCCAACTGGTCAGGCTCGCGCCTCCGCCATCCTCCACTCCCACCACCCCTGCCCACTTGCACCTGGCCTGCCCTTGTGGGCACATCGGGTCTCCAGGACCCCTGAGGGGTGGCATTAGCGTTGTCGCATGCCTCCTCCTGGGTGCCCGGTACACCGTGTCCCTCCTGGTCATCCTGGCTGCGTTGTGGTGGTGGGGCAGGGGTCCTGGGTGTCTCCTGGGATGTGGCAGGAGTGGGGGTGGTGGTTGGCCCAGTTGTACCTGACGCAGGTGCTGCAGGTGGTTGGACACCAGAGGGGCCAGGTGGGTCGGGGTCGTCCACAGAGTGGTGAGAGCCGTCGCTGCCGGTGGGATCGTCATCCCGCAGAGCCGGGTCCTGTGATCCACGACGTTGACCTGTGTGTGAGAGAGACAATGTTATTTTTGTTCCATGCAACATCCATGTTTCATTTGTTTCAAAGTTGGCACATTTCCTCTGGGTATTTGGATATGTCTTGCATTCCACTCACAGTGCACTTGTGCATGGGTATGTCCCTTGGCTACAGCTTTTGAGACTTTACCTATGTGTGACACAGTCTTACTTGCTGCGTCAATTGTGACTGCAGTCAGCAGTGGAGTGAGCTGGTGTGGCGAGCCATGCATTGGCGTCTTCCGTGTTGCACTGTACGTGGGCACATGGAGTTGTTCCACACACTTATATAATGCAGGTAGCTGTCGTTGTGCTCGTGCACAGGTTGAGACATGGCCCAGTGTTTTGCCATGGAGAAGGGAGGGGGATTCAGGCACTGGCCACCCTTGTCTACATGCACGCAGTCCACCTGCTGACGAGCAGACATTCCCACACCACCCAAGGCTGAATTGGTCTCCCGGTGTCTCCCTTTCTCACTCCCTCTCTGTCCCCCTCTCCCTCCCTCCCTGTGTCAGCCTCCTCCCTCTGTCCGTCTCCCTGTGTCTACCTCCCTCTCTCTCCCCCTCTCCCTCCCTCTGTGTGTCACCCTCTGTCACCTCAGCCCAGCTTCCTAGGCACACACTTTTTGCAGATCTTTGAATGGCCCTTGGCTTGTTGATGTGAGTTTGTTTCTGATCTCCAGGCACCCATTGGGTGTAGTGTCTGTGTCTGCGCTGCTGCTGTGGTGGTGTGTGCTGCCACTCTTTCACAGTGTTGGCTGTTCATTAGCTGCTGTCATGTGCAAAAAGGGCCTTCAACCCCATGTCTTAATGCAAGGTGACCGCCATTTGCTGGCAAGTCTTCCCTGTGTGGGGACACACTGTTTGTCTGGGTGTGACCTAGGCTATATGGGCAGAGGGCATTGTTGTCTGCTTCTGAGTTGCACTATGTGATTTTTGAGGCCCACACTCCCGCCATCCGGGTTACCGTGTCTTGTGTTGGTGTTTTCTGTGGCCTGTGAATTGGGATTGTCCAGCTGGGTGCATGGGGCATGGTGGCGCTAGTGGCATGTGCGTGTTTATGGAGTGTGGTTGAGTCATGCGATAGCTTGGGGTGGTTGCGTGCATGATTGTGAGTTTGGTTGTGGATGACGTTCCCCCCATGTGAGGTGAGTTGTTTGTGTACTCACCAGGCTCTCGGATTCCTTCTACTCCATCCACTGCCACCACCGGCAGTATGGCCATCACCTTCTCCTCCAAGGGATGGTATTGTATGCGTCTGCGGGGCGGCCCTCCTCCAGTGATGTTGGCCAGGTTGTGGTCGTCGGTCATTTTGGCTCGGACCCTCCTCCGCAGATCGTACCACCTGGCTTGGCATTCATGCCTGGTCCTTCTGGTGGACGCAACAGCATTCACAGCATCGACAATCGTCTGCCACATGGCTGTTTTTTCGGAAATGCTGGTCTGTCTGACCAATGTTCCAAAGAGGTGTGGCTCGACTCTGAGGATTTCGTCGACAAGGACCTCCAACTCTTGGCTAGTGAACTTTGGATTCTTGTTAGTGGGCATGGTGAGGGGTGTGGGTGTGGGTGTGGATGGTTGTGGGGGGTGTGGGTGTGGATGGTTGTGGGTGTGTGGGTGTGGTTGCGCAGGTGTGTGAATGTGATGAGGGGGTGTTTGTGAAGGTGGTTGTGTGAAGGTGTGCAGGTGTAAGGTGTAGTGGAGGTTGTAGTATGGTGCAGTTGTTTCTCTGTGTGGTCTGGCAGCAGTGGGTCTGTTGCAAAGGATCATGGTTTGTGTGTGTTGGGCCTTTTTATTGGTCCAGTGGTGGGTGTGGCTGTGTTTGAACTTTGGGTGGGTGTGTTATAAGGAGTGGTTGTGTTTTGGGCCTCTGTTTGGGAGTTTGGCAGTTGCAGGTCAGTGAATGTGTTGTATTTGTGCTTGTTGGACATGTTTTGTGGCTTTGTGCGATTCGAATAGAGTCTTCTTGTGTTGTTTTGCTTTGTCCTGGTTGTGTACGTGTGTTTTTAGCGTGTGTACGGTGTGTACATCGGCCATTTTGTTGGACAGTGCTGTCCTTGTCTCTGGCTTGGTACGACTCGTACATGCGCAATGTTGGGTGAAGGTGCTGGTGTTGGGGCCTGGGGTGCGCTCCGTACTTAGACTGTTGGGGTCGGGGTACGCTCAATACATACGCGGGTGGGGGTACGGGCCGTACATACACGGTTGGGGTGGGGGTACGCTCAATACATACGCGGGTGAGGGTACAGGCCGTACATACACGGTTGGGGTGGGTGTACGCTCCATACATACGCGGGTGGGGGTACGGGCCGTACATACACGGTTGGGGTGGGGGTATGCTCAATACATACGTGGGTGAGGGTTCGGGCGTACATACACGGTTGGGGTGGGGGTATGCTCCATACATACGCGGGTGAGGGTACGGGCCGTACATACACGGTTGGGGTGGGGGTACGCTCCATACATACGCGGGTGAGGGTACGGGCCGTACATACACGGTTGGGGTGGGGGTACGCTCCATACATACGCGGGTGGGGGTACGGGCCGTACGTACGGGGGTGTACATACACGGGTGGGGGTTCGACTCGTACGTACACGGGTGTTCATACACGGGTGGGGGTTCGACTCGTACGTACACGGGTGTTCATACATGGGTGGGGGTTCGACTCATACGTACACGGGTGTTCATACACGGGTGGGGGTTCGACTCGTACGTACACGGGTGTTCATACATGGGTGGGGGTTCGACTCGTACGTACACGGGTGTTCATACACGGGTGGGGGTTCGACTCGTACGTACACGGGTGTACATACACGGGTGGGGGCTCGACTCGTACGTACACGGGTGTACATACACAGGTGGGGGTTCGACTCGTACATACGAGGGATGGGGGGTGGTTGGGCGCGTTCATACGGGGGCTGGGGGGGTGATTGGGCGCGTACATACGGGGGCTGGGGGGGGGGTGTTGGGCGCGTATGCGGGCACATGTCTCCATGGTTGCTATAGGAGTTCGGTGCGGACGGTGTTTTTTCCATCCGGTTGTAACATCGGACGCACGGGATGGATCGTACTTCCGCGGTCGGACTTCACTTTTCACATTTGTACGGTAATTAGTCCGGGGACGTGTCGGGCACATTTTCTGACCCGAGGACGTGTGGGGAAATATTCCCAATGCGATTCGTATGGACTTTTTCCCATGTGAATCGTACTTGGCAGTTTGTACGGCACTTGTACGATTCGTACGGTAAAAAGACCGGATACGAGTCGTACGGGGTATTTTTTTCCAGGATCGTAATCGGCAACTAACTATAATAAATGAACCTAGTAAATTGCAAACACTGTTGACCTCGTATGAATATCTGTGCCAATATACTGTAGCCACCAGGTTGGCGGTGTCCTTTATGAATAATTGTGGTGTGTATGCAGTTGGATTGGTTATGTGTGATCAGGTGTGCACATAAGTTTTTAAACAAATCCCAGAGGACGTCTTCTTTGTTAGTATCAGTCTACGAGCCAGGCCTTGAGTCCCTTCCTAAACTGGGTCATAGAGGGTGCAGTGTGGAGGTGGAGGGGAGGTTGTTCCAGACTTTGGCGGTGAGGTGGAAGAATGAGCATCCTCGGGAGAGGGTGTGGTGGATGTGTGGATTCTGAGCGAGAGCGAGGTGTGTGGAGTGGAGGTTTCTGGTAGGTTGGCGGAAGATCAGGTAGTGGTTCACGTAGGCTAGTCCTTGGTTGTGTTGGGCTTTGTAGACGTGGGTCAGAAGCTTGATATGGCATCTCTTGTGGATGGGGAGCCAGTGGAGGTCCTTTAGGTACTGGGTGATGTGTGTCCTCTTGGGCAGGATAAGGATTAGTCTGGCTGCTGCGTTCTGGATTATCTGTAGTCTTTACATCAGTTCGGTGGTGGTGCCGGAATAAAGTGCATTGCTGTAGTCAAGCCAGCTGGTGATAAGGGCCGGCGTCAAAGTTTTCCTTGTGCTGATGGGGAGCCATCTGAAGATTTTGCAGAGAATGCAGATCCTGTGGAAGCAGGCTGAAGAGATGGCATTGTCCTTACATTTCATCCAGGATGATGCCGAGGTTGCGGGTGTGGTTTTTTGGCTCCGATTTCTGACCAGGACAACGGTTTGAGTTTAGCTTGAGGATTGGAACAGTGCCTCTGCGCTACGAGGATAGGCTGTGTGGGAGCAAGACCTAAAAGTTCGAGGACTACTTATAATTAACTTTTAATTAATTTGGGTAGTAAAAGAGAATACTGCTTTTATTTTGGGTAAAGTATATAATCATAGTATTTTCACACTGCAATTTTTGTTGAAACTCGGTTAAATTCTAACTTTTTTGGCACATGTTACCGTGATCAGAGTCCTTGACTTTAATATATTTTTCTGGGTCTAGAATTCAGATCTAAGGCCATATGTAACCAAGCTGAAATCTTTCACATACTTGAGTATAATGTATGTTTCATGCTAATTACATTTGCTCTTGAGCTACTTGGCTGGTTGGAGTTAATTGCCCTACTCCCAAGCTGCCAGATCAAAGGAGCCATGGAACTATAGGCCCGCACTGGAAGGATTAACTCCCTTGCTGGAGGAAGGGGGCGGGGTTGTGGATTGCAGAGGCTTTTAGCAGCATCTCACTGATAATGAGAGCAGAGGATGTTCCCAATCTGAACAACAGAGAAAGGGGAAACTCGTGTCTTCAGTGTCCATAATGTGGCCCCTTTGAAGTTTAAGAGCAAACCAGTAGAGGTGATGTGATGTGACCTTATGTTGACAAGATTCACTATTTTGAATCTTTTCCAGCATGCTGTACAGGGATAGGGCAGTCAGTGGGCTGGCCACTGGTACTAGTGGAGGTATGACGTGACAATACTAGATTGGCTGGAGGTCCCACTAATAGCTGGATTCTACTCCTCCCTCTTTAACCCCAGGACCAGTGAGGATCGGGCCTGTGGTGCCCTGTGGTACCCCTGATGACTGACTCCTGAAGGAGTGGGCACCATGGTCTCCTGCTTTTGCACTATAGCATCTGAGATGAGGCTTTGGGTCTGGTTGGTTGTGGAATGCTGGCATTGAGTATTGTATGCTACTGATGGCACATGGGCACCGCTATGGCTTTATGCCATCCCTCCAAGGTCTGTTTTCCCCCTGCTTATTTTTCTTGTATCATTTTCTTCATTGTTTTTGTATGTTTTTACTTACTGGTTGTGTATTTTTTTAATCAAGATTGGTTTGAGTCTTTAAGTGCATTGTTTATTATCTGTATAGTTGTTTGCTGTGTTAAAGCATCAAACAATTCAATCCACATTTATCTGAAGGAATGCTCAGCTGCTCGGGCTGCCGTATCTCAGCCAATGACACCCTCTGGTAAACTCACTCACTCTTGTGGATCCCTCGACTTCAGCAAAGCAGGGGCTCAGTCACACCGACATCAAGACTGACTCGCCTCGTTGGCTGCCATTTGAACTCGCCACTTTATTAAAAGGTACGAATTAAAAGAATACCTTTTTGCTCCGTTCCAGTTGTATGTATGTATGTATGTATGTGGTTTTTGTATAGGGCGAACCTAGACAAAAGACACCAGAGCACTGTCCGGGATCAAAGGTAAAGAATCAGTCAGTGCTGGATTCTGGGAGCATAAGGGGGCTGTTCCTGCATCATGATGCGGTGTTCTTTTTTTGGAACAGGATTGAAAAGTCTCTATCCTTGGGCTAAATTTGAGATCTAGTGTCTTTGCTCAGGAGAACATTGCTAATGTTGCAGAAACCCAAGTCTTTGCAGGGTTATGACCTCCTTTTCTATTCTTCGTTGTGCTATTCCCTTTTTAATATCAGTCCTTCCTGTGTCGCCTTGTATCCGCTTCTTCACAGAATGCACACTGATCCAGTCAAGAACGAGTGCAACCAGCAATTTTTGTTTAATGTTTTTTTAATTTAAATACTAAATAAAAAGAATAAGATAAACCTAAAGATGTAGCAATCCTTGTACAGATGTCCATTTGTGAACTCCAAACATCAGGCGCCACATTTCCGCCCAAGGACCATTCAGTGGTGGCTGGTGACATTTGAAAGTGGTGAGGCGTAAACTTTGAGGGAGAGCACCATAGCGAGAAATGTTATGTCTCTGGCTGAAGCTGGGCCCTGCTCTGCTGGCACGCACCTCTGAAAACCATATGTGCATAACATTCCTTGCAGATTGAAATGTTTGTGAAGCTAGGCCCTGGTGGCACCACGCACCCTAGATGCACCAGTCTGCGGTCCTGCTTTAAACACTAACACTTTTTGAAGTGCAGAGTACTCGATCTGTACTTCAAAAAGTGTTAATGTGTATTTGAAACGTGACCTGCTGAAAGTGTAAGCGCCATGCTCCCGGCTTTGATTGGAGATGGCGCACAGTGCACTCACTGTGCGATGTGTTTTTCTGTCACGCTGCTTCATTCAGAGACACAGCAAAAGATTAAGTAATTTCACCCGTTCAAAAATGTTTCTTCAAGGTGATAAAACAGATGAATCTGCAGCCAAGGTATAGAAACATTCCAACACAATCATAAATAACATGTATTGAAATATCAGAGATAAGACCATCACTAGCAACATTTTAAATAAGGGTAGCAATAAAATCATTGTAAACACTGTTGAGTATATTCTGTGGCCTTTAGATTATTATCAGCCACCTAAAGCATTGTATGATGAAATAGGACGACCACAGTGGAATGTCACAATGTGCAAAATGTACATTGAGAGTTTGGCATATTGGTTTCATTTTATATGAAGAATTAGTGTTTCCTGAATACTAAATTTCATTGGTAGCTACTTTGCATTTATTGGCCAAGCAACAGAAATCCATGTGAAAACCTCCAAGGAGACCCCTCAATTGTCTTACTGGTGTCAAGCAGCAGGGTTGAAAATACTTTTTACTGCTTAGTTTAGCCAGTAATCTGGGAAGCAATTCTTTGAAGCAGCTTGTGCTGACTACTTTTTAGGTCTCGCCTGCGTAGGCTGCGCGCATGCGCAGTCTCGCTGGAGAGATTTAATGAGATGTGGGTATTTCTGTAAGGGGCATTAAGCCCCGCCCCTCTTTTCCATTGGCTGGCGTCACCGTTTATGCTAAATGGTGGCCAGCCATTGGAAAAGAGGTGTTGGTGACGTATTTGCTTGGCTTTCTGAGCCGTCCCATTTGGACGGCCTGGCCTGCTTTACGTTCGTTGCAAAAGGTTTCTTATCTTTATGGGGCCAAACACATGGCCCCATAAAGACAAGAAACCCATTAACAGGCGAGGCGAGGCCGTCCAAGTGGCTCGGCAGAAAAAGCCGAGCAAATACGTCATGGCGTCATGGCGATCTGCTCCGTGCCCACGGTCGACACCCGCCACCAAACCACCACAAACCGACGCCACCATGTTGAACAGCAGCTGCCTTCTTGGAGGAGCGAAGAGGAGTGCCGTGCTGCAGCTGAACGTGTGCTGCGGAGGGCCACGCCCCCCGCTCAGGGAAGCAGACTGCAGGTGTAGCGACTGCTACAGCTCGGACTCCACTTCCAGCCCCTGCAGCCCGACTGCAGAGTCTCTGCGCTTCCTGGTATCGGAAGCTTCCCCGCCTGCCACCGTGGACAAACTCTATCACCGCACCCTGTGACTGCTTCGGGACTACTGCCACGAATGCGCCGAGGGGAAGAAGTCCAAGGGAGCCACCGACCCCGCCCTTAGCACTCTGCGGAGGGTAGGGTGTTCCGTCGTGGACAAGCACCGGATTGCCTTCGATGGTGAGAAATGGGGGAAGGGTTTGTACAAAGATTCATCGACCAGTTAAAATGTTATGGTTCATGGGAAGCTAGCTCCTCACTGGGCCAGTATGGCACCTATGAGTTCATTGCCCCCTTCCGGTCAGTTAGTGAGCGCAGGCTATTCACCTCTCCACCCGGCCCGCAGGATCATCAGCAGACCCGTGGGAGGCCGTTGGGTACAACAGCGCTGGTTCTCCTCTCCCCTCCTCCCAGCGACGCTCCAGCCCAGAGTTTCCATCTCGACACTTCCTCATTCACTGTTTATCGTTCCAGAGAATCCGGCCTGCCATAAATAGCCTAGCTCCATATTTCCGGTTATTAATAATTCTTTACTGTCCTAGTCGCTCACTCAGTGTATTAGAAGCTCCTTGGGTGTGTTTTGGGCTCATTCTGGAGTTATCCGCTTTATCGTGTTATTGATGCCACTAGTCGTTGCTCACTTTAGCGCCAGATGGCAATCGACGGATTGGGTGTGTTTCTAGTTGGTGTTCTTTGTATATTCTCTCTGGTCACTGCTCGACATAGCCTTTGTTGCAAGAGTTGTGTTGTGTAGGCTGAATCTCCCTTGGGCCTGGTGGCTTTCTGCGCATTGCTCTGCTAAAGCTCCCTTACGGTTGGCATCCGTCTGGTCTGGTGGTCACTGAACTCTCTCTGGTTGTAAGGAGCCTGAGAGTTGCATGGTCCCTCTGGACATTGTGCCCTGACCTTAGGGTGTATTATGAAAATTGAAGCTCCCTTAATGCTTACATTTGTTTAGTCATCATTCTGAATGGTTTGCTCAGGGTATAAGTAGCCTGAAGGTTTCTAGCTTTCTCTGCAGGTTTACAAGGTCTGTGTTGTATAAAGCTGCCTAGCCGTGTTTCTTGGTCAAACTTTCTGTCCTGTGGATCCATGATAGTGGCTGAATCCGTCTCAGACTGGAGGATTCGCAGAGGACAGTTGTATTTAGTGTCTGGAACTCGGGGTTTATTAGGATTTTAGAAACTGTGATTGTTGGAATCACCCCATACCCCTCTCCTTGCATTGCGCTACACCTCACATCTCCATAATGTGAGATGATGGGATTTAGGGTGAATCTGATCATTGTCCACCTCTATATTGGCCTGTGGCACTCATTAGCCTTTGGTTCCTGTAGTCTCCTGTGTGAGGTAATGACTGTAGCTTGGAGTCTCCATGCTTCCCCCTTATTTTTGCAGTGCCTTGAAGCTCCTCAGTTTGGGTCTCCCTTAAATATTAACTGCTTGCGTTCGTGCTGTCCGTTCATGGTGTCAGAAGCTTACTTTGGACCAGTGTCCCTGGTGCGGTCCCTGTCGGACCATGTCATTCTTCCCGATTGGTATCTCCTAGTTCATTAATATAAGTAATGTTCTCTTTTGCTCTGCGAGATGCTCTCTCACTCCAAGTAAAAGTAATTTGCAATGCAATAGATCTCGCATTTACGAGAGTTTGAGCTATTGGTATTCTAAATGACAATGCCTTTTATTTATGTTTTAAAAACCAAAACATAAATAAAAGGCATTGTCGTTTACAATGCCAATAGCTCAAACTCGTGTAAATGCGAAGCCTATTGCATTGCATATGCTTGTTTAGAGGAGGAAATGATGGCAGTCCACACAGAGTGCTGACTCTGACTGGACTCAGACTGCACGGGTATGGAGGACGTGGTGTGCAGCAGTGCACTGGCGGTGAACTAGGAACTTTAGGTATAATTTTACACATGGTTCACAGCATTGCGTGCAGCCAGGGACATCATGTTACAATATTGCATTAGGCTGTGTCTCTGTACTCTGAAACCAGATTACAGTGACAAGACTTACTGCCTCCTAAACATAGTTCTATGGACATTAGGATTACGGAGTAGTGTCCTGAAATTACGTACGGGACCAGGACCTCACTTAGGCCGACGCTAAAAGACGTACACCAACACCACCTGGAGCAAGCCAAATGCGATCTGTATGCGTATTTCATCACACAAACTGAGTACTTGTCACTTCACCTCTAATGGAGGCACTAGGAATAGGAGGGAAAGGAAGGCAGGCAGCACAACTACATCAACGGGAGGCCAGCACTGCCATTCCCGCAATATGGGGTGAAACCAGAAGCTTGGTAACACACATGGAAGACATTGCTGAAATGTTTGTTCAATTTCTTAGAACTCTATCCAGCAGAGGTGTGCATGACGGCTCTGCCTCTGAACAGGCATTCTTTCGGGATCTTCACCTACCTACTCTTTCCAGAGAACACTCTGAAGTACAGAGTAGCCACTCTGCACTTCAAAAAGTGTTAATGTTTATATAGCGGGAACGCGCCCTAAAAGTATTAGCGCGGCTGGCTTTACATGAGCGCGCCAGTCAGTACACACGGAGGACACAATCGGTATCAGTCAGTGAGTGTCCTCCTGGTCTCCAGTCCTCATATACAGGGCCGGACTGGCCATAGCGGGCACCGGGCAATCCCCCGGTGCGCCGCATGGGTGGGGGCTGGATTTGGGCCCCTGAGGGCCGTTTTTGTTACAGGGCCGTTTTTACAGCATAGCTGCAAAATCGGCCCTGTAACAAAATCGGCCGAAAACCGGCCCTGGCAAAGAGCTCGGCGGCACCCCCAAGCCCCGAGGAGACCGGCCGAGCACTTTGCCAGGGCCGGTTTTGGTTCCCAGTCCGGCCCTGCTCATATACACACAAAGTCAAGCACTGACTGGCGCGCTCATGTAAAGACAGCCACGCTAATACTTTCGGGTCGCGTTCCCGCTATATAAACATTTACACTTAAAGCACTCAAGTGTGTTAACAAGTATGTAGTTCGTTCCATCATGGACTTTGCGAACTCACTAACAGTGATAATAGTGAGTTTGCAAAGTCCTTGATGGAACGAACTACCAAGGGACTGGAAAGCACTTCATACTTTTTTGTTAGGCACAAGGAGATTAATAATTTTTCGCCAATCCCCAGTATCCCAGGATGTTGAGCAAACAACGCCATGCCGACCTGCTGCTCGAACCTGGTTCCCTTCAGGTGAACCAGGCCCGGGTCTACTCTTGGCGTCGATGGCTCGGCCGCTCAACATTTTATCGTCGACACGACGTTACAATGTGTGCAGCAGCAGGGTTGGCTGTAATGGCCAGAGCACAGCTGCGCTGCAGAATTTAGTTGGAGATTAGTAGCTGTCGCACATTGAGTGTGCACACCCTACTACTAGTAGGGTGTGCACACTCACTGTGCGACGTGTTTTTGCACTGCAGTCATGGCCGTAAACATGGCCAGAGCAGAGAGCTGCCAACTTTGGAGGCACCAAAGACGGCGGCTCTGCTCTGGCCCTTATGGTGGCGCTCATGAGGACTGCAGTCCACAGTTCCACACGTCGCCAGGACTGGCTGCACCACGTTGTTGCTGTGCCTGATGCAAAATATAAATTATTTATACTAACTAAACTCACTCACTATCACTATGATGAGGTATCCTCACTCCATCTGGTCTGACTCAGCGCTCAGCAGGATAGGGTTCAAGGCGACAGGCCGGCACTGCCCGCAGGCTCACTCTGACTCTGAGAGAAGTATAATGTGTGTGCTCAAGATGAGGCCTCTGGCCTACCAGGGCAACAGGTCAGACTCAAGCAGCAGCTGGACCTTGGGGTTCATGGACCTCTCCGCGGCCTTTGATCACGTGAATAGGGAAAAGCTATGGGCCCTGATGACAGGGCTTGGGGCGGACCAGGACCTAGTTAATATCCTCAAGGCACTGCACTGGAACACAACTGCGTCTGTTCGTTTCAATCAAGACGGAAGTAAGACTCCATCATTCCCATGCACTAGTGGAGTGCGGCAGGGCTGCATCCTAGCTCCCATTTTGTTTTCGCTCTATATAAATAACTTAGATAGTGAATTGTGTAAACTGGGAGTGGATTCCCCTCTGGTAGGCACCCGCCCAGTCCCTGTCCTGCTCTATGCGGACGACGCGGTGCTCCTAGCACAGACTCCGCGGGAATTACAGAGGCTCATTGATGGATTTGCAATTTTTATGTCTTCACTTGATCTATCAGCAAACCTAGATAAATCGTTTATCATGCTTGCGGGGACCAGACCAGACAAAAAAATGTTTTATAAGATAGGAACTCATAAAATTGTTCGGGTCCAGTCCTTTTCCTATCTAGGAGTATTATTTGACGGGCTTCTAAAGTTTAGATCTTTAGTGGACAAACATTGCTCAAAATTGGTGGCCTCATCTGGGGCTATAATGGGTTATGGGAGAAGGCTGGGAAGATGGTCCCCCGAGCAAGTGATGAATTTATATAGATCAATATGCTGCGCTAAGGCAGTTTATGGGGCTGAAGTCTGGGGCTTTGCGAATATACATCAGGTCCAGATAGAGGAAAATAAATTCTTTAGAAGGATACTGAAAGTCCCGCATAGTACATCAGCCTATATGGTACATGAAGAACTGGGAGAACCATATATTGAAGATCAAATCAAGGTCAGGCCGCTTTTGGCCTGGGTGAAGATTTGGTCTAACCTCGAGGCAGGCTTCTGAATCGAGACAAAGGGAGCTCTATCCCATGGATAAACTATGTAAAGTGTACTTTGGAGGCCATTGGTTGTAAGAACCTCTTCACTGAGCCTGAAGCCCTTATTGCCCAGAATAAAACGTTAGTCAAGAAAAAGTTTGGGGAATGGACAACTGCAAGCAGGGCGGCCACTGAGGAGTGTAAATCTACAGTTGTGGCCTATAGATTACTGAAATGGGAGACTGGAATGGAGCCTTATCTTTCACTAACTCATAACGCACAGGACAGATTTTATATGACCCGCTTTAGGTTCAACCTTTTGCATCATTTATTATCTGATCCTCTTGGTTTTACCTTAACGGTGGAGCAGAAGGGTACCTGCGGCTGCGACAATAAGTCTCCGCAGGATACCCTGCATTTTGTTTTGTTATGCTCATTTTATACATCACCTAGGCGTAAGTTCCTGGTGGGAATTTTGAAAAGAGCCAAGTTTAGACATGCCAAGACCGCCTTATTGCTTTTGCAAAAGGCCAATGATGCATATACCTTGTCCTGTATTATGAGTTTTATTAAGATGGCGGTAAGGATAAGGAACTCGAGAGAGATGGGTTGATTGCAATGACCTGTACATAGAGATCCTGGAAAATGAAAAGAAATGCCATGATTTGAACTGTCTTTTTAATGTTTTTAATGCGTTTTAACTGTTTTATGTACTTTTATGGTATCTTTATAAGTGCCGAATAAAGAATTATTGAATTGAATTGAGTCGTGACTCTCTCTCTCTCTGCGGACCACTCCCTTCGCGTGCGCATTACAGAATCAGGCAATGGCGTGCGCACGCAGAGGGGAGGGGGAAAGATAAACTGAGCTAGGGGAGCAAATCAAATAACCAATCGCTGCAGGGCTGTACAATAAAGCCATGCAGTGATTGGTGATATGCTCCCCCATGCCCCAGACCTTAGCCAATGGTGCCCCCCAGTCACAGGCTCCGCAACTGCATTCTCTGCTTAGAGACGGCTGAGAGACGCTGAAGCTCCTTCATTTTACAGCAGAGCAGTTAACATTGCGCATGTCGGGCGGGCCAGGGAAAGGCACCCGGCCAACCCGATATGTGTAGCCTGCTACTCCTTGCTCCTAGCCCCACCCCCTAAGCCTGCCGTGAAGTCAGGCAGACTAAAGTGACATCACCATCAGGACCCGTGGCTGAGACAGCTGACTGCTGCCGAGGGCTGACATTTTGTTTAAAATTAAACTCCGTAAGAGTAAAAGTAAGTACACAAAACACTCTCTATTTTATCAGTGGGGCAACGCCCAAACGCCCATATGCAGGAACCATCGCTGGGACCATCCTCTCTTGTCTTCTGAATCAGGAGTGCAGAGTTCAATTTGTCTTTCTGAACAGAAGATGTTTCCTAGCTTCCAGAATAGCTCCTCTCTGACCCCTAATCGCTGACCAGGAATAGAAGTGTGGCAGCCATTTTGATCTCAGGCCACTGGAACAGTAATCTTTCTGGAAGCTTGCAAACCTGCCTCTCTCTCTGGTGGCAGGTGGTACGCTTTTAATGCTAGTGCCACAAACACACACTCATACCCACTTGCACACAAACCGTAAAACTATTCACAAAAATGCAAAAAAAGGAGGGAAAAAAACTTCTCCCCTCTCTAAATATATGAATCTCTATTACTATATTAATAGATATAAAATCTGATTTTAATGAACTAAAACGCATACACAGCAGTTGGAGATAGGATACTGCACCAATTCATATGCCTAGTTCCAGCCTGAGAAGGTTTTTCGATTTCCCTTTTGCGAACCACACTGCACAAATTCTCATGCATCTATGCTTGTCTTACCCATATTAGACTAGAAGATTGAACTGTAGCTTTTGGTTACTTGGGCCGCCAAGTGGAGACAGCCAGTAGCCTGGAGGCACCAACTCTCTGAGAAGGGAGGTTGGTGAAGGAACCATCGAGGGAGGTCCCCTCTCATGTTAAGCATGTAAGGTTAGGCAGAGGAGCGATAGAGATCTTTCTGTAGTGTATGTAACAAGTTACAGTGGAATGCGTCATGGATGTCATTAAGGGGTCACGCCTTCAGGTGAGCTATCTAAGCACAGATGGGAGCATACCTACGAAGTAATTAGAAAGGGAGTGATGGATCCTCATCTGTATAACACTGGTTGATGATAGGGGCATCATTGAGGAGACAGAAGAGGTAATAATTGTAACTGACCCACATGCTATTCTAGTGACTGCTGTGCCTTTCCTATATTAGAGTGTAATCGATTTTCACTTTATTTTGAGTTATAAGTATGTTATATTCTCATCAATTCTATTCTGATGTTTTTGTGTAGTCCGTATCTACCAGACTGAGCATCCCAGCGCTTATAACAAGTACACCAGCTACATAACCTTAATGAACTTTAGGCTAGTGTGGGCATAGAAAAGATGAGTTTTGCGGAGTTTTCTGAAACTGGCTTCCGACTGTTGGTATCTGAGGGCGGCGGGGAGGGCGTTACAGAGTTTGAAGACAAGGAACACAAAGAAGCGGCTGCCGCCTCTCACCCTGTTGACTTTAGATACAGTCAGGAGCCCTAGCTTCCCGGACCGAAGCGACCTCCTTGGAATGTTGGGGACGAATAGTTTCTGAATAATTACCGTGCCTTTCCCGTGTATGGACCGGGGGGCAATACATAATGTCTTAAATTGAATTATTTTCTGCACTGGCAGCCAGTGCAGAGCTCCCTGGGCTGGAATGGCCGATTGCTGTTTGGGGATTTTATAAGGATCCTGGCCGCAGCGTTTGTACTACTTGAAGTTTTTTTTATCAAATACTTTGGGCTCCATATATAAATGTGGTTTCCATAGTATAGCTGTGTGTGAGCAGATTAGTCCCCGCACGACCACTCTCCTGGTAGATAGGGGTAGCCCGCGTAGAAATGTTCTGAGTGTTTTCAGAATGCCAAAACTAGAACCAGCAAGTTTCCTGACCTGTGTTTTCATGATGAGTTTGTCGTTGATCCAAAACCCAGGCTTTTAACTGCCTGAACATGCTTCGGAATCTCTCCTAGGTGTTCTGGCTATGACAATTCCATCCACCTTGAGAGGTTGCTAATAACCAATATTTGTCATTCCTTTCCTGTAATTCATTTTTTTCAAAGGTTAGGTGAAGTTACTACTGTTGTCCCTTACTGGAGTAAGATCCTGTGATGTTGTCTTCTGTGATGTCCACTGCGGGGATCAAAACACGTGTGATCAGCTACCTCTGTAATTCTGATAAAATGTTATCTGTATAATGAATGAGAGGTCTCTTTTGTGTATGAGGTCAGTGATAAGAGAGTGAGGGAGAGATCTGTGGTTTGTATGAGACTAGCAGTAGGCAGTGGCGTAACGAAACTTGAGAGGGCCCCCCTGCAAGGTACGTGGGGGGGCCCCCTCCGGACACAATCAGGAGCTCTCCCAGGCCCGTAGCCAGAATGATATTTTTAGGGGGGCATGGCCCTCAGCTATGACGAAACATTAAGGCTGTGCACTATACGTATATTCTTTCCCAAGTATTTGTTGGGGAAATGTACAGTATGCAAGATTTGAAATTGCACACTGCTTTTGGGTGCTTTTTCAAACAACAGAAATTCTATCTTGGTTGGGTTGAGCTTCTGCTAGGTGCTGGGCATCCAGGTTTGCATGATATGCAGGCAGTGTTTGAGGCACTGTAAAACTGTGTATCATCGGTGTGTTGAAGGAAGCAGAGAGGTCCAGAAATATCAGGAGGCAGTGGTAACATCATCTGGGATTAGGAGGGTATTATTTACGATGTGTAAGGTAGTAGTCTCAAAGCTACAGCATGATCTGAAGCTAGACTGGTAGTCGTACATAGGTAAATTGCTTCATTTTCAAGTGCAAGGCATTCACAAATGGTGACCATGCAATAGTAAATTAATTTAATTATGCACAGACCCTTGGCTGGTGTTAAAGTCTACTCCTCCTGTCCCTAAACTGCAAGAAGTGGGACTCAAACTTTCTGGCGGCTGTCTGCCTGGAGGACTGACAGACCGGGATCGCAGCCAGAGCTCTGTCATTGATGTAAAATCGCCAGTCGTGCTGGGATGTGAGGCAGTGTGCTCCCAACCCCCCTTCTGTCGGTCTCGACTTTCTTGTTTGCCCCATTGAAGGAGATATGACTTCTAGAAACGTTTCTATGTCTGAACGTAGAGGGCTTCACCAGGATCCATGCGAAACAGCATCCGATCAACCTTGAGGCCTTCCGAGGCATGGACTTCAAACTTCGCCCGCTCGCTTTCCCGCCTTCGTCGACAATCGCACCGTGATACCGCTCATAAGCAACCCACCGTCATCAAACACCACTTCAGATCCAGCTTGCCCCGCCGATGACTCTTCAGAGACCACATTTTCCCCATAAAACTTTCTAAGTAAGAAGGTAAACCTTCCACTGGCAGGAACCTAGTCCCTGCATCTGACCCACTCTCCATCAAGGTCGTCGTTAACTTTTGATTTTGAACTGGTCTAACACGATCAGATGCCCACGATTGATGCTTATTCGTATCTCCGGTTCTACTTATTGGATTTGTATCGCTTTGGTATAGTCTTGTTTATTAAAATGTACTATATTTTCCTAAATTGGCTTGGGATTTTTGTTTTGTTGTGTTTTCACTTTATTACTGTTTGAGTACTGCATAAATACTATACACATTACCTTAAAGGTAAGACTGACTGTTGTGTAGCAAGCTACCAGAGAGTTAAGCATAGGTTTATTTAGTGACTCTAGTGCTTTATGCTGATAAGGCTTGTGATTATTATTTGAGGTGGGTTTTCACTCTCAAGCAATACTCCCAAGTTCTTACAGCAAGCAAAACTGGGAAACCAAGGCTGCTGAGATTTTGCTAAATTCAATCATGGGTAGGTATTCAAGGCACTATCTTAGCAATGTTGGTTTAGACTGCCTTGAATACCCACCTCTGTAAAATCCATTATGACAGATGTTAATTGTGAATGATGCCACCAGATCTAAAAGAATGTGGACACTGAGAGCCAGCATACACCTCTCCTCTCAGGTTACCCAGATTCAACAGCACTATCAGTCCCATTCTATAGTGTGGAAGAAAGTCTGCATATACATGATGGGGGAGGCCATGCTGTGCTATGCGATACTGATTTGAGACCAAGATGCCCAAATCTAAAGCTTATTTTGAAATGGGAAGGAGAGAAATAGTGTGGTAGCTGCAAAGGTGCATTGAATCAAGGGGTCACAACATTTTCCTTTCCTCTCCCACTTTGATTTATTTCCTCCCATCTTTGCCTGTTGTCCTGCCTCTTCCTTGACAGCATTGTGTTTGTTCTTCTCTCGCAACTTGTTCTCTGCAGTCCATCACTGTGGTCCTTCAGCCCAGTCAAGTCAGTTTCTCACCCAGATTACTTATGACACTGTGGTTGAGTGTATATTTCTCAACCAGATTACTTATGACACTGTGGTTGAGTGTATATGTCTCACCCAGATTACTTATGACACTGTGGTTGAGTGTATATGTCTCACCCAGATTACTTATGACACTGTGGTTGAGTGTATAGCTCAATTGTGTGAGGGCAAATAAATCACTGAAATATTTGCAACAGAATGAAAAGGAAGCAACAAATAAGGTTTCTCTCATAGGGTGCAAGGGACAGAAGCAACAGAATTTTAAACGTAACTCACATGCAGTAATTGTACTGCACAGATAGCAGCATTGCAGGCTTCTTGGCAACACAAACCAGAGAGAACACAGGCTAGAAGGTGAGATTTCATCACACAGAGAAAAGGTATACCTTTTGCAGCAGGACTAGAAGCTTCGCTCACACAAGCAGTAGAGGCAAAACACAAAAGTCCCTTTGCAAGTTTTCTTCAAACATAGAAACATTGGCAGATGCAGTGCAAGCTTTCCTCAGATTAGGACAAAAAAGGCACAATATAGACAGCAACTATAACAAGCACTGGCAAAGCTACTAGGTCTTGCCTATCCAAAAGCTATTGGCTTTGGCAATGTGGTTTTGCCATGTTGTACGCCAGTGTGGCTGCTATCCAGCGAGGCTACAAGTAAGTGGCAGGGGTGTCCTAGAGTGAAGTGGGGGGAGTAGAGTCCCATACACTGGATTTGTTGGAGTAGAGTGGAGTAGGGGGAGTAGAGTGTCATAGAGTTGAGTAGAGGGGAGTAGAGTTCACTGGTTCAGTGGCAGAGAGTGTCGTAGAGTGCAGTGTCAGAGTGCACTACCGTAGAGTGGTGCAGAGTGGAGTGTGGTGTGGTGGAATAGGGTAGAGTGAACTGAGGTAGTGGGGTGGACTGGACTGGAGTAGATTTGGGTGGATTGAATTGGATTGGGATAGAGTGGGTTGGATTAAGTGGAGTGGGGTGGATTGGAGCGGGTGGACTGTTTTGACATGGGGTGGATTGGAGTGGATTAGATTGGATTACAGAGGGGTGGATTGGATTGAGGTGGATTGAATTGGGGAGGGGTGGAATAGATTGGATTTGGGTGGGATGGATTGGATTGGAGCGGGGTGGATTGGATTAGGGTATAGTGGTTGGGTTGGAGTGGGTGGAAGGTTTTGAATTTGGAGTGAGGTAGATTGTTTTGGATTGGAGTAGGGCACATTGGAGTGGGTCTGATTGGAGTGGGGCAGATTGTTTGGATTGGAGTGGGGCTGATTGGGGTGGGGCAAATTGTTTTGTTTTGGAGTGGGGCAGACTGTTTTGGATTGGAGAGGAGTGGATTGTTTTGGATTGGAGTGGGGCAGATTGTTTTGAATTGAAGAGGAGTGGATTGTTTTGTATTGGTTCGGGGGCAGATTGGAGTGGTGCAGATTGTTTTCGATTGGAGTGGGGCAGATTGGAGTGGGACAGAGTGTTTTGGATTGGAGTGGGACTGATTGTTTTGGATTGGAGTGGGACAGATTCTTTTGAATTGGAGTGGGGCAGATTGGAGTGGTGCAGATTGTTTTGGATTGGAGCGCCAGGATACCCGTCGGGTGACAGCTGCGCTATACAAGAATTTCATACAATACAATACAATTGGAGTGGGGCAGATTGTTTTGGATTGGAGTGAGCAGATTGTTTTGGATTTGAGTGGGGCACATTGGTGTGGGTCACATTGGAGTGGGGCAGATTGGAGTGGATCAGAGTGGACTAGATTGGATTGGGGTTGGCTGGATTGGGATGAGGTGGATTGGATTGGAGTTGGGTAGATTGGATTGGGCTGGATTGGATTGATGTGGGGTGGACTGGATTGTGGTACATTGGAGTGTCGGTAGATTGGGTGAGGTGGATTTGATTGGATTGGGGTGGGGGGATTGGAGTGGAGGGATCTGGAGTGGGACAGATTGGAGTAGGGTGGATAAGGTGGGGCTGTCTCTTTTGGATTGGAGTGGGGCAGACTGGAGTGGGGTAGACTGGAGTAAGGCAGATTATAGTGGGGCAAATTGTTTTAGTTTGGAGTGGGGCAGATTGTTTTTGATTGAAGTAGGACAGATTGTCTTGGATTGAAGTGGGGCAGATTATTGTGGATTGAGTGGGGCAGATTGTTTGAATCGGAGTGGGGCAGATTGTTTTAGATTGAGTGGGGCAGATTGGAGTGGGGCGCATTGTTTTGAATTGGAGTGGGGCAGATTGTTTTGGATTGGATTGGGGCAGACAGGTGGGGTAATCTTTTTGGGATTGGGGCAGATTGGAGTGGGGAAGATTGTTTTAGATTGGAGTGGGGCAGATTGGAGTAGGGTAAATTGTTTTGGACTGTATTGGGGAAGGTTGGAGTGGAATGGATTGGAGTGGGACAGATTGTTTTGGACTGGAGTGGATTGGAGTGGACTGGATTGGATGGGGATGAGGTGGATTGGATTGGACTGGGGTAGATTGGGTTAGGCTGGATTGGGGTGGATTGGATTGGTGTGGGGTGGATTGAATTGGAGTGTGGGGATTGTGGTGCATTGGAGAGTGGTGAATTGGGATGGAGTAGGTGGATTGGGGTGAGTTAGATTGGAGTGGGGCAAATTATAGTAGGGCAGATCAGAGTGGGCGGACTGTAGTGGGCAAATTGTTTTATATTTGAGTTGGGTAGATTAAAGTGGGGCTGTCTGTTTTGAATTGGAGAGGGGCAGACTGGAGTGGGGAAGATTGGAGTAGGCTGATTGTTTTGGATTGGTGTGGGTGGATTGGACTGGGCAGATTGTTTTGGATTGGAGTGGGGCAAATTGTTTGGATTGAAGTGGGGCAAATTGTTTAGATTGAAGTGGGGCAGATTGTTTTGGATTGGAGTGGGGCAAATTGTTTGGACTGACCTGGGGCAGTTTTTGTATGGATTGAAGTAGGGCAGATTGTTTTTGATTGGAGAGGGGCAGATTGTTTGGATTGAAGTGGGGCAGATTGTTTGGATTGAAGTGGAGTAGATTGTTTTGGATTGGAGTGGGGCAGATTGTTTGGACTGACGTGGGGCAGATTGTTTGGATGGAAGTGAGGCACATTATTTTGGATTGGAGTGGGGCAGATTGTTTTGGATTGGAGTGGGGCAAACTGTTTTGGATTGGGGCAGATTGTTTTAGATTGGAGTGGGGCAGATTGGAATAGGGTATATTGTTTGGGATTGGTGTGGGATGGATCGGAGTGGGGAAGATTGTTTTGGAGTAGGGCAGATTGTTTTGGATTGGAGTGGGGCAGATTGAAATGAAGGAGACTGTTTTGGATTGGAGTGGGGCAGTTTGGAGTGAGCAAATTGGAGAGGGGCAGATTGTTTTGAATTGGAGTAGGAGCAGATTGTTTTGGAGTGGGACAGATTGTTTTGGATTGGAGTGGGGCAGGTTAGAGTGGGACGGGTTGGGAGCATTGGAGTGTAGAGGTTTGGAGTGGATTTGATTGGGGTGAGGGGTTTGGATTGGGGAAAGTGATTTGGATTGGAGTGGGTTGGATTGGATTGGTCTGGTGTGGATTGAATTGAGTGGGGCGGATTTGAGAGTGGTGGTTTTGGGTGTACTGCATGATTATGGGTTAAAACATCATTTCAGAAATTTCACATAAGAAAGAAAGGATGTCGCTTTGCAATAAAATAATCCTAATTTTTTTAAGAATAACGCCCATGATCAAAAATAGTATAAAACATGAGTGCAAAGTGAGAAAACAAGACTTGCTAAAATAAAATAAAGTTAACTATAGAAATCAAACTTTTGCAATTTTATTTGTCCTGCTGGGTATGTTTTTGCCAGTCATACACCGTCTGTTTGTAGGGCACTAAAAGCTAAAAAGAACAAAATAGTACCTCAATCACGTCAGGAGCAGCGGGCGGCACTGATTAAGTTGAATCAATCAGTGCTTGGTCCCCGCTCCACAGAGATGAACAGAAATTATGTTAGGCATGCAGTGACGAATTACTGAGCGGTAACGAAGAGTGCCACGCAAGCCGACAAATGGTAAGAAACTGGCAGGCTCCAAGCCCTTTTCTCTATACAAGAGTGTCTCATAAGCGAGGCACATGCTCTCGCAGGCTGGACCCTAAAGATAACTCTTAGGAAAAGCAGCTGATCCATGGAAATTAGTTGGGCAGGCATCTCTCCCACAACATGGTGCATCACAGAAAGGAGTTGTGCAAGTGTCCTTCACATAGTTATATGAAGTAGTAGGAGAACGCTCCTTCACAATATAGGTAGAGAATGGTAGGAGATGAGTGAAAAACTTTGCACAAAACATGAGCAGCATGGGCAGCAGCTTCAGGTGCTGAAACTCACCTTTACAAAACAAATACCGTAGATGACAACTGTGCAAACCTCACTATCATTTACAAAATAGAGGGACAGGAAGAGGAGAGGGAGGGGTGTGGCGCAGCAGCCTGGGCAGCTGACTTCAGAGCACATGGCTCACGGTTCTATCCCCGGCTCCGGCAGCAGCTGAGCTCAGCACCATGTGACTCTGGGCAATAGCTCCCTTAATTTCCATGACGGCCCCCAGCGCCTTCAGACCTGTAGGGGTGGGTAGTTTGTGCTTTACAAATACCGGATTTACAATTTTACGAAGCAATCATCATTTCAAGACTCCCTCACAAAATATGTACATACTTCTAGCAGGGACAGGTATGCAAATCTACCAGGGGGCATTAGGTCATGTAGCAGGCTTTGGAGCTGCCCTTGATTTCACATAACAGTACCTTACATGAACTGATGTTTACAGGCATGATTTTTGTGGTAAAAAAGAAATTGAAAGTGCGATTGGATTAAAAGTTTGAGTGGTTGTTTGTGTTACACATAATAGGGCCCACTGGCACCATTTATAAGTGTGCAAGCAACAATTCTGAAGTGTGAAAGTAATACCTGATGTTCTGGGAATACATTAAAACACCAATTGCAGTTATCATCCTGACAGTGTAGTCGATTGTTGTTTTTAAAATGTACATTAGCGCTCCAGACTGTAACACGCAAGGATTTCTGGCATCGCACCTGCAGGACTAACTATGCATTTCAAACATTTCTTTTGTTGTATTTATTGCTCGTTGCAATATATCATGAAAGTTGTCCAGTGGTTCCCTTTCTGCTAGAGTGCATAAGTGAAAGAAATGCAAAACTTACCCACACCACAGTTTTAAAGAGGCTGTCATGTCTGGGGAAAGATGCAGTTTCATTTCCTGTGTGTCGGAAAGATTCAGACAGGCTACAGGCAAAGAGAGAGACTTTCTGTCCCTCTTTGGAATTGCCCGCTCTTTTTCTCTAGTCAGGTCAGACTCCCAGCACGCATGCAGAGACAATGCTGAGAGGGGTTAACTTTTCGTGCACGTGGTCTATCGTGCCTCCGCCTCAGAGGTCATGCCCTGGACAAACCGCCCTCCTGCTTCTGCAGGCTGCTGTCAGCAACGCAACAACTGCTGTGTTTTCGAAGGGGCCTCATTGCAGAGGTTATGTTTCTTTCATTAGGGCTGCATTTCAAGGTTGAATATTTTCATTTTACATTGTGCACATTCAAATATGAAGGGTTGTAATAATACTGCAAGCTGCCTGCGTCTGTCCGGAGGACTCTGCTGGAGCTTGGGGGCCCCCCCGCACCGCGGGGGCTGCGGGGGCCTGTGTTACGCCCCTGGCAGTAGGGAATAAGTGAATGCTTGAGTGAGAGAGAAGGCAACGAGTGAACCCTAAGTGTAATGTAGTGTAGTCTATGAGGACATTGGTAGCCCAACAAGCGAGACTTCTTTGTAATGTTGAGGTGAGTGATAAGGGAGCCAGAGACGCTGCTCTATAGTGTATGAGCGCAAAGACAGGGCAACAAATGAAAATCCTCTGTATTCATTGATAGGGCAATGTAGTGAGTGAAGACAAGGCAACAAATGAGACTTCTCCCTACCATTGAGCTCAGTGATAGCGGTCAAAGGGGTCTTCTCTGTAGTGTATGATAGCAATAATAGGGCAACGTGGGAGGCGTCTTGTAGTGTATGCTGTAGTGTATGAGGTCAGTAAAAGGGCAACAAGAGAATCTTTGTAAGGTATGAAGTCAAGCGATGGGGTAAACAGTGACTTTTCTTTAATGTCTTGGGGTCAGTGATAGTGTGGGGTGGGTGATGGCTCATTAGTGTATGAAAGTGATCAGAGGGCAGTGGCTGGACTTCTTTTACATGCATGAAGTCGGTGATAAGACAATTAGAGAGACATAACTGTGGTATGTGGGGCTGGGAATGGGGGGATGAGAGAAATTTGATTCTCTTCCTCCTCTCAGAGGTTATTCCCGAGGTCCATATCTGACCAAAAGTCATAGTGTCAGACTCATAGACTCCAGATGTAGCCCATCCTAGAGGTCACAAGTCCAGGTTAAGTTCCTGATCTCCACAGGGGTTGCACCAGAGTCTATGTAAATTGTTTGTTTATTTCTGGTGATTTCATAAAGCACTTTTTAAGTACTAGGCCAGTTTAGACAGCTGCAACAGTCAGAAGAAGGAAAAGAAGTAGGCGTCAGGCATCATGGAGCGGCGGGATTGAATGAGCTCAGTACTCTTAGATCAGTACACGGAGGACCTTCAGCAGACCTTTCAGACTGTTTCTTTGTTTTCTTTCCTAGACTTTTCACTTGCTATATAGCGTGTCAGTCTAATAAGGTCAATGGAAGCAAAGCAATACTACAACACCAAGAATGCATTAGGTTACCATGAGAAAAATATGCCTATGATGATCTTTAGTGAGGTCGCCGCTCTCAGTCCCCATCATATAGGATATGTTTGATTTTCAATGGCTTCAAGTATTATTTTAACGGCTGTACAATCTTTGGAGTTCGACTTCCTCGCTTTTTTTTTACCACCTTTTTATATGGTCTGCTTGACAGCGCAGCTGTCACCACACAATAATGTGGGAACCACCAGAAGAAGGGCTTTGGCTCACCACCATGTTAGGAGTCAGTAGTGCATGTTTTGAGAGGGCAGAAGTTGTGTGCTTCTGCAAAAAAGGACTTGCCCTCCACACAGCTGAGATAATTTTATTTATGTATCCAGCTGCCCAAGCTTGAACTTTCAGGAACACACCCACATGCCATTGTAATGATATTAAAGGGCCTTAGATAACTAGATAAATTATGGAATTTTTATCTGGCAGCAGCACAGATGAGATGAGGCATTCATTAAATGCATAGATTTTTAGGTCTCGCCTGACAATGCATTCACAAGCTAGACCTATTTGCATTGCCAATGTTTGTTTACTGTTTCTAGGTCTAAAAGCATCCACACATTGTTGAACTCAAGTATTAATTGCAGAAGGTCATTGTCAAGTCAGAAGAGTTGTGTGGCCATAGAATAGACACAATTCAAAGGCCATTAAACATCACCACTGAAAAAGACACATACCAGAGGTGAAACATGATCTTAGAGTACACCGATCAGAGGCATTCACGTGACCACAGAATAGACCTAGCTTATAGGCAGTCACATGACCACTGAAAAAACACAGGGTAGAAGCAGTCACATGACCTCAGAATCA
Organism: Triturus cristatus; assembly: GCF_964204655.1. Taxonomy (NCBI): domain Eukaryota; kingdom Metazoa; phylum Chordata; class Amphibia; order Caudata; family Salamandridae; genus Triturus; species Triturus cristatus. The sequence goes on from NC_140579.1 coordinate 754,126,041, forward strand.
ACACAGGCCAGAGGCGGTCTCCACAGAATAGAAAAAGACCAGAGATAGTCACATGACCAGAGAACAGCAATAGGGCAGAGGTAGTCACATAACCATAGAATAAATTCCGACATAAGTACGGGGCACCCTGTATCCCAAGGAACTTGGGTAATGAAGCCAACACAGCTCCGTAAGGAATCACTCAATGTCACATTGTGTTGGAACGTCGGGGATGTTAAAGAAAAATGGCCCCTGCTAATTCATAGAATTATTTGTTTGAATCAATCCTTAACAGAACTGTGTTTTTTTTCCATAGAATAAGTACCGGGCAGAGTCAGTCACAGACTCATGAGAACAGACCGGATTCAGACGGTTTTTTATTACAAAATGACTTTAGTTAAGCAGTCTCTGCTTTAATAAAATTCATAGGGAAAATATATTCCCCATTTTTTTCTCAGAAACTTCCACTTCCCTGTTCCAAAATGTTGGAATGTGTAATGTTTTGTTGGACATATACGCATATGCCGCAGGACATACAAATGAGGACACACACTCTTAGTTCACTGTGTGGGCAGGAAGTTCTGTGCGACCTCCGCCCATTTATTTAAGCTCTCTGGCCACGCCTGGCCAGAGAGTGATACAGAGTATGTGGGTGCTTCCGGGCCATAGGACCAGTCTCTAGCAGAACAACTAGACTGCTACATCCCATCCCAAAACAGTGTTCAACAGTGATTTCAAAGACAGGTTAGCACACAAAGTCTGCTAATTTCCTGTTTGGTCTTGGGTTTGGTCTTAAACTGTACCGGCCGTGTGCCACTCGCTGACTTTTCATCAGGCTGACGGCTGATGGTGTTCCCATGGTGATAGATTGTCTATCACCCGGGGTTGAGGTAATAGTCTCGGGACCCTGGCCTTGCATGCTGTCAGATCGTGGTGACAGACTGTTTCTTGGGAGTTCCTCATCACTTATTTCGCTGGGATGCAACGGCTCAGTATTTTCTGGTGGAATTTGTTTAAACCAGGAAATGTTCCGGGTGGTGATCTATCCTCCCTTCTTGGCGGTGAGTGCCGTTCCGTTAATGCTTAACACCTTCCACAGCCCAGGTTCATACACTGTGCGGAACTTCCCTCCGCCACGACGGTGGCGCACCAGGACAGAACTTCCGGGTGTTATGACTCTCAGTCGTGCTCTTCTCTGGCTGATAGCTGTTAGTGGTTCTTCGTCGCCTTTGTGTGTCGACAGGATTGTATGGCTTGGGTGTCCAGTTCTCGGCTACTGGAATAGTGTCTTGCCGGGGCCCAGCCAGCATGAGAGCCCACGGCGACCGTTGTGTAGTGCAATGCGGGGTACTGCGGTATTCTCTCAAGAACCGGTGAAGCGCCATTTCTAGGTCAGACTGTTCGGCGGCTGATATTCGAAGGATTTTGCTCAGTGTTCGCATGAAGCGTTCTGCTTCACCATTGGCTTGAGGCCATTGTGGAGTGATGCGGTGATGCTTGATTCCTAGTTGTGTTAGTAATTCTTTGAATTCTCCCCCTTGGAACGGTGGCCCGTTATCCGTCTTTATGACTAGAGGGAGTCCAAACAGAGCGAACTGCCTCTACGGCTGCTTCTAGACCAGGGAACCACACCTTTTCTCGCATCCGTGACTTCATCCTCTCAGTGCCTTGATGGCCTTCGTGTGCTAGCACAGTTGCACGCTCTTGTAGGCCTGCCGGGATGACGATTCGTGACCCGCGTAGTACGAGACCACTGTCGGTAGTGCTCAGTTCATCATGGACCCGCCACATCTTTCCTAGCCGAACCCGGTCTGGTTCATTCCATCCAGTGATGCCTTGGAGGAAGCCTTCCCATGTCCCACTGCGTATAGCTGCTAGTACTTTTTGAAGGACTGCGTCATTGTCCGTTTCTGCCCTTATCGCTTCTACAGTAAGAGCTCGTGGACAGGCCCATTGGGCCACCATGCAAACGTATTCCTCGGTGTGTTGTGCTTGCCGGGAGTTGTTAGGGAGGACATTTAGCGGGTGTCTGGACAGAAAGTCAGCAGGATTTTTGGCTCCGGGTCTATTTCCATTTGATAATGCTGTAACTGTATGGCCCACCTTTCGATTCTGGGGGGTGGGTGTGGATCGGTGCCTCTAAACAGAGGAAGTAGTGGTTGGTGGTCAGTCACAACTTTGAAGGGGTGTCCGCTGATCTACAGGTGAAAGTGATTACAGGCCCATTTGATAGCCAGCGCTTCTCGCTCAATTTGGGAATAACGAGCCTTGGTTGGAGTGAGCGCTTTGCTGGCAAAAGCGAGGGGAACCCAGTGTCCGGGTTCTGTTTCCTGGGCGAGGAGTGCTCCTAATCCCACGGGGCTTGCATCCACTACTACTTCTGTTCGCCGGGCCATGTCGAAATAAGCCATGGTTGTTTTGCTCAATAAGGTCGATTTTACCTTTTGGAATGCCTCTTCTTCCTCGCTTCCCCATTTCCACATGGCTTCCTTTTTGGTGAGAGCTCTTAACGGTTCAGCCACGGTAGAGAGGTTGGGTATGAACCGTCCGCAGTAGGTTGCCATGCCTAGAAAGCTCAGAACTTCTGACGCCGTGCTGGGTGCTGGTGCTTGTTGGATGGCCTGCGATTTCCTGGGGTCTACTTGCACTCCATCTTGGCTAAATACGTAGCAAAAGAACTCGATGGACTTTTGGAAGAATTGGCATTTGTCCCGGTGTAGTGTCACTCCATGGTCAACCAGGCATGGCAAAGTGGCCCTGAGACAGCGATGGTGTTCTTCGAGTGTGGCTGAGTGAATGAGTATATCGTCACTGCCATTGAGAACTCCCTGGAGCCCTGACAGCATTTCCCAAACTGCATTTTGGAAGATCTCTGCTGCTGACGATATGCCGAAGTTTAGCCTTTTGTAGCGGCGTAGTCCCAGGTGAGTCGAGAAAGTCGTAATATACCTACTTTCCTCCGCCAGCTTCAACTAGTGATATCCCGCGTTGAGATCGAGTTTGGAAAACCATCGGGATCCGTTTAGATCAGCCAGTATATCATCGACTGTCGGGGTGAGGTGTCGCTCACGTTTTATTGCTTGATTCGGCATGCGCATGTCAATGTAGAGGCGGATTTTCCCTGGCTGCTTCAGTTTTTCCGCAATTACCATGGGCGACACCCACGGCGTCGGTCCTGTGACCTTTTCGATCACTCCTTGCTGTTCTAGATTCTGCAGTTATGAGAGACAAGGGAACCCGAAGGTAATACACTAGGGACCTTTGGCGTTAACTTATTACAAAAAACAGTGGACTCTAGTAGTTGGGGGATTAAGATAAGGATAGACACAAACTAAATAGTATTTATGTCCTTTGTCCAGCCGGACAGGAATTTATTTGGCGATGCACAAAATCAGAAAGTAATGTGAAGGGGGCACAGCCCGTGACCTACAGTGAACAAGAAAAAACAGCAAATATAGGCAACAGCGAGCAAATCGGTCTGTATACTTATAATCAGTGAACAGACTTGATTATAATTTGAGTGACCATTGTACATAGCATTCACAAGCATATTCAGTACATATGATCCTATTGTGTCGACGACGTTTCGATGCCGAAAAACAAAATAAATGGCATCATCTTCAGGACAAATATATAAATCATGTTTGTCTTGGAATTATAAACAATTTGCCTTTCATGCTACATACAAACGACATTTGTTGGGAAAAAATAAGGGAGAGAAGGGAAAAACACTGTAAATACGAGGCCAGGCATGTTAATTTAGAACAGAAGTGACATGGATAAAATTAGTGATACGGTTTGCACCAAACGGACCGTTCTTTTCAGGCATGCTTAGTGCTAGAACAACGATGTCATACTGTGCACTAAACAATGGTGCCGTCACTATATTTGGATAGTGAAGTGTGTTTAGGAACTGTGATCGGTGCTCGGCGAAGGCGACGAAAAATAAAATAGGAGCTATCACCATGTTTAAAAAAAGACGGCACAGTGCAGGAGGATATTAAAAACCAAAGTTCCTTTTGGGAACAATAGGGGAACCAGGTTAATTAAAAACCAGATCGTTACATATGGCGCAGTGCGAGACAATATTTAGAATAGAGGTGAAAGGGTCAAAGTTGACCGGTGCATTAGCGAAGACTTAACGGTTCTAGGTACACAGTTGTCTATATAGTGATTAATCTGGTGTAAACGGCGCATTTGCATTAGAGGAAAAAGGTATTACCAAGGCTGGTCCATAAAGCGGGGAAGGTAGTTCAGGTAGAGAAAATTAAGACCTATGGGGAAGTTTAACAATCATAAGTATAGTGCATTCAGGGCAGATTGGGCGTGAGAGAAGGGGGCAGAGTATAATTCCCATCAGTGGTGCGTCGATATCAGGATATCCCGCATATTTATCAAGGAAACCGTCCAGATCACGGCTCACTGGGGAAAGGAAGCACGGGCATTATTCAAATTAAGTGACAGTGGGGCTGGAGCAAGGCTATGCGGGTTAGGGATTGTATACTTACAGTGGTGCCGGTTGCAGAATCGCAGGACGCGGCATCTCTGGCGGGGATCGCTGTTAGACTGTACTAAGAGAACCGGCTATAAAGCTAGCAAGGAGCATGTGGTCTGGAAAAATAAAAGAGGGACTAATACTGACTGTGTGGGGGCCATATTGGAATGGCAGTCAGGTAACTAAGACGCAGTGGCCATCTTGGAGTGGTGAGTGAGAAATAGTGAAGTGGTGGCCATATTGAAATGGCAGTCAGATAGCTAGGACGCGGTGGCCATCTTGGAGTGGTGAATAAGAGATAGTGAAATAGTGGTGGTGGTGACGTGAATTACAGTGAAAAATTTCAAAAACTGTTTCGAATTATAAATTCAAAATAACAATTCAGCTATTAAGAAATGGATACAGAAAATCACATTGAGAGAATATTTTCTATACAAGGATAGAGACAAAACATTTCTTTGACACAGTAATTTGTAACCATTTTGCACATTCAGTTAGAGGAGGGACGTCCAATCCTCAAGGCGATTGAGTCCCATGCGGATACTGTTGGTCCTTAATATCCAATGGAGCTCTTCCTTGTTTAGTAGCTGTGACACATCCGTACCGCGTGGTGGTGGTTTGATCTGTGTGATAATTGTCCAAGTCAAGTCTCTTTCATTGTGTGCCTTTTCCATAAAGTGTTCCACCAAGGGAGCGTTTTCCATGTTGCATCTTATTCTGCTCCTGTGCTGCCCAATGCGAAGCTTTATTTTCTGAGCGGTTTGACCTATGTATATTTTCATGCATGGGCAAAAGATTGCATACACCACATTTGATAAATTACAATTAGTGAAATGTTTTCTTTCAAACATGATCGAGCCAAATGAAAGGGTTTTACCTTCAATAGTTGAGTCACAGGCTACACAGTTGCCACATTTCATGTGGCCAGTTAGTGTGGGTAGTCCCCATACATCATTTAGCGTAACTTTAGATGTCGGTTGTGGGAGGGACGCTGGTGGTCTTTGATATTTTTGGCCCGTTTGAAAGCGAACATGGAGCGTTCTAATTGTAGTTCCCCTGCATTCAGTACTTGCCAGTGTTTCAATATGCTTTTACTTATAGAGTTTGAGGGCTGGTGAGAAAGTAGTCACACATATGAGTCTATCTTGGTTATTTTTGGGTTTGGTTCCAGCAAGACCTCACGGGGACAGTACCAAGCTCTTTTTTGAGAGCGGCATACCAATTCTTTTGGGTACCCTCTGTTCCTGAGTTTATCACTGAGAATTTTTGCCTCCTTGAAGTAGTCTTCCTACAGCTACATCAGCACAACATGCTCCCGGCACTGGATGGTGCTGGGGATTGATATTGCCACAGAAGAGCTACAAAAGGTAATCACTGAAATACGCGATCTTGAAAAACAACTCAAAGATAAAAACACTAATACTGAAGCTAAAAAACTTCTTGAACAAATACAGAAAACTATTGAGGACTTCCATAAATTTGAACTCAATAAAAAAAACTATAAAAGTTAAAAAAGATATCAAAAGTTTCTCCCAAGAGAGAACATATCCATTTCTCAGTAAAGACTACTACACCAACCGCCCTTATAGTGGGCCCCAGAACCAGTGACCCTGGGGTCGGTTCAACCGACGCCAAAACTTTGTGGGATTCTCCGACAGTTCGGCAGATTCATCTGAACACTCTGACCAGAGTGATAGCCCAGGCCCTTCCCACAGGAATTTTTTAAGCCGAGGTAGAGGCAAGCCCGAACCTCTAGGAGTAGGGAGAGGAAAACAACCACAGAGATGGTTAAACCCTCCCAACCCCCCAGGCGAACGCTTTACCCGACGGCAACATTACCGATGGTAACCAATGAACCTGTCAGTCGCAGTAATATAACTGAGCAAGATAATGTACTTCTCCCCATTTTCAATCTTACCCAGCATACACTGTCCAGTGGTGAATTGCCATTGCTCAACAAAGGGCTCTCATTCGTTCACACTATTCGTCCAAACTACCTTGATACCCAAACCGAGCTTCTGAGATTCTTCAGAAAAATCAGGCTTCATAGCTTTTTTCTTTTGAACCCATCACCCTTGAAATACGCCAACACCCCCTTCAAACCACCCTCAAAATTTTCCCCTACTGGAGGAATGATTCCACCTGAAATTTCCACCTTCGAGAAACTGGTTTTGAATGACCTCACTACTATGGAAAAGAAGAAATCATTTATTCCATATAACATCTCCATCATTGAGAAAAACGCCCTTGCCTCTCTTAAAAACAACCCATCCCTTGTCATTAAATCAGCGGACAAGGGCGGCGGAATTGTGATTCAAGACCTAGATAACTACCGGAATGAAATCTTCCGCCAGCTCAAGAACACCGAACATTACTGTAGACTTCCACGTAACCCGACAGAGGAAATACAAAAGATGATTCTTGGTGTCACTAAAGAAGCACTCGAATCAGGATATCTATCCAAAAAGGAACACAAATTCCTTAACATTAAAGCACCCAGAATACCGGTGATTTACTGCCTCCCTAAAATCCATAAAACTTCCGACAGTCCACCTGGTCGCCCGATTGTCTCGGGGTTGTGGCTCTGTGTTAGAGCCCCTCGGATATTACATTGACTTCTTCATTAAACAATTTGTCCCGGACACCCAATGCTACATAAAAGACAGCATGTCCATGATAAACATGATTGAGGACCATCCATTTGACCCCACATCCAGCACTATGTGTACGCTGGATGTGGAGTCATTATATACCAACATCCCTCAATTAGAGTCTCTTCGGGTAATTAAAAAAGTTCTAAATACACGACCACGCCCGCATAATGTCCCTTCACTATTCATTCTGCAACTACTGAAAATCTGTCTAACTAAGAATTTTTTTCTTTTTGAGGGACAATTTTATGGCCAGGTACGTGGAACTTCCATGGGAGCTATTTTTGCTCACAATCTGGCCATTCTATACATGGATCATATTGAAACATCATGTATTCTGAACTCCAATCCTTTCCACAATGGCATAGCCCTGTGGAAACGATACATTGATGATATTTTTTTTCCTATGGACTGACTCTACAGACTCTCTCACCGACCTTCTAGACTGGCTTGATAACAATAGTGGGGGACTCAAATACACGCTCTCAATAAGTAAAGACTCAATACCATTCCTTGATCTTGAAATTAAACACACAGATGGCCGTTTGACCACTAGTCTCCATCGTAAACCTACTGAGCGTAATACTCTGTTAACCTACAACATTCATCATCCCCGTGCCTTGAGAGATTCCCTTCCTTACTCACAGTTCCTACGTATCCAAAGGAACTGTTACTTCAAGGAAGACTACTTCAAGGAGGCAAAAATTCTCAGTGATAAACTCAGGAACAGAGGGTACCCAAAAAAATTGGTACGCTGCTCTCTAAAAAGAGCTTGGTACTGTCCCCGTGAGGTCTTGCTGGAACCCAAACCCAAAAAGAACCAAGACAGATTCATATGTGTGACTACTTTCTCACCAGCCTCAAACTCTATAAGGAAAAGCATATTGAAACACTGGCCAGTACTGAATGCAGGGGAACTACAATTAGAATGCCCCATGTTCGCTTTCAAACGGGCCAAAAATATCAAAGACCACCTGGTACGAGCGTCCCTCCCACAACCGACATCTAAAGTTACGCTAAATGATGTATGGGGACTACCAGCACTAACTGGCCACATGAAATGTGGCAACTGTGTAGCCTGTGACTCAACTATTGAAGGTAAAACCTTTTCATTTGGCTCGATCAAGTTTGAAAGAAAACATTTCACTAATTGTAATTTATCAAATGTGGTGTATGCAATCTTTTGCCCATGCATGAAAATATACATAGGTCAAACCGCTCAGAAAATAAAGCTTCGCATTGGGCAGCACAGGAGCAGAATAAGATACAACACGGAAAACGCTCCCTTGGTGGAATACTTTATGGAAAAGGCACACAATGAAAGAGACTTGACTTGGACAATTATCACACAGATCAAACCACCACCACGCGGTGTGGATGTGTCACAGCTACTAAACAAGGAAGAGCTCCATTGGATATTAAGGACCAACAGTATCCGCATGGGACTCAATCGCCTTGAGGATTGGACGTCCCTCCTCTAACTGAATGTGCAAAATGGTTACAAATTACTGTGTCAAAGAAATGGTTTGTCTCTATCCTTGTATACAAAATATTCTCTCAATGTGATTTTCTGTATCCATTTCTTAACCCCTTCAGCGCGGCGCGGATTTCCGCGCCACGCTGAAGGTTCTGAGCGCGGGCGGGGCCATGACGGAACGGTTCCGTCATAAGCACAGCCCAACCGACGTGCATGACGGAACCGTTCCGTCATGGGCGTCGAAGGGGTTAATAGCTGAATTGTTATTTTGAATGTATAATTCCAAACAGTTTTTGAAATTTTTCACTGTATTTCACGTCACCACCACCACTATTTCACTATCTCTTATTCACCACTCCAAGATGGCCACCGCGTCTTAGCTATCTGACTGCCATTTCAATATGGCCACCACTTCACTATTTCTCACTCACCACTCCAAGATGGCCACTGCGTCTTAGTTACCTGACTGCCATTCCAATATGGCCCCCACACAGTCAGCATTAGTCCCTCTTTTATTTTTCCAGACCACATGCTCCTTGCTACATTTATAGCCGGTTCTCTTAGTACAGTCTAACAGCGATCCCCGCCAGAGATGCCACGTCCTGCGATTCTGCAACCGGCACCACTGTAAGTATACAATCCCTAACCCGCATAGCCTTGCTCCATCCCCACTGTCACTTAATTTGAATAATGCCTGTGCTTCCTTTCCCCAGTGAGCCGTGATCTGGATGGTTTCCTTGATAAATACGCGGGATATCCTGATATCGACGCACCACTGATGGGAATTATACTCTGCCCCCTTCTCTCGCACCCAATCTGCCCTGAATGCTCTATACTTATGATTGTTAAACTTCCCCATAGGTCTTAATCTTTCTCTACCTGAACTACCTTCCCCGCTTTATGGACCAGCCTTGGTAATACCTTTTTCCTCTAATGCAAATGCGCCGTTTACACCAGATTAATCACTATATAGACAACTGTGTACCTAGCACCGTTAAGTCTTCGCTAATGCACCGGTCAACTTTGACCCTTTCACCTCTATTCTAAATATTGTCTCGCACTGCGCCATATGTAACGATCTGGTTTTTAATTCACCTGGTTCCCCTATTGTTCCCAAATGGAACTCTGGTTTTTAATATCTTCCCGCACTGCGCCGTCTTTTTTTAAACATGTTGATAGTTCCTATTCTATTTTTCGCCGCCTACGCCGAGCACCGATCACAGTTCCTAAACACACTTCACTATCCAAATATAGTGACTGCACCATTGTTTAGTGCACAGTATGACATCGTTGTTCTAGCACTAAGCATGCCTGAAAAGAACGGTCCGTTTGGTGCAAACCGTATCACTAATTTTATCCATGTCACTTCTGTTCTAAATTAACATGCCTGGCCTCGTATTTACAGTGTTTTTCCCTTCTCTCCCTTATTTTTTCCCAACAATTGTCGTTTGTATGTAGCATGAAAGGCAAATTGTTTATAATTCCAAGACAAACATGATTTATATATTTGTCCTGAAGATGATGCCATTTATTTTGTTTTTCGGCATCGAAACGTCGTCGACACAATAGGATCATATGTACTGAATATGCTTGTGAATGCTATGTACAATGGTCACTCAAATTATAATCAAGTCTTTTCACTGATTATAAGTATACAGACCGATTTGCTCGCTGTTGCCTATATTTGTTGTTTTGTCTTGTTCACTGTAGGTCACGGGCTGTGCCCCCTTGACATTACTTTCTGATTTTGTGCATCGCCAAATAAATTCCTGTCCGGCTGGACAAAGGACATAAATACTATTTAGTTTGTGTCTATCCTTATCTTAATCCCCCAACTACTAGGGTCCACTGTTCTAGATTCTGCAGCTCTTGCTCGACGAGTGGCCTGAGATGGAAGGGTATACGACGGTGTCGCAGGGTGACTGGTTTGACCGCCTTATCGATGTGCAACTTGATGGGGTTTCTCTTCATACACCCAAGGCCTTTGAAAAGTTGTGGGAACAGCTCCAGTATGTCGTCGGCCTGTAGGATCTTAACGGCGTTGGCGAATGTCACCAGACCTAGGTCTTCTGCTGTGTGACTGCTTACTAAGATGTCAGCTTCACGGTTTATAATGTGGAACGCCGTGGTGACTTCATGCGTGTCTGATTTGACCTGCACCATCATCTTCCCTTTTAACGGTAGTGGTTTTTGGCTGCCATACATGAGGATTTTCACACTTGACGGGATCAGTACCGGTGTCGGCTTCAGTTGCTTATAATGCTGACAGCCCATCACGTTTACAGACGCCCCTGTGTCGATTAGAGCCATCACTGGTGATCCTGCAATTTTGATGGCGCACGTCGGTTGTGGTCTTCGTCTTCGTTTCAGATCACTTGCAAATGATATCATGTATGCTTCTGCCTCGTCCTCCGTGGATGAATCTTCTAGGTACTGCCTTTGATTAACTGATGCATTAGATGCTGTGGACTTGTCCACTTCGTCGAGCGATAACTGTCGCACTGCCTTGGCGGGCGGTCTTCTTCCCCGAGCTCCTCTTTTCTGGGCTCCTCCTCTGCAGACACTCGCATAATGGTTGGGGATGCCACATTTGGAGCATGTCCGGCCTTGTGCAGGGCATTCCTCAGGTGGGTGTTCTTCATTCCCACAGTAGCCACAGCGTGGTCCACGTGGGTTTCTGGTCGGCCATCGTCCTTGGGTGTTTCTGGCTGGGGTGCGTTTCACATCTGCTCGTTCCGTCTTTACTGTTACTGGCTTTTCTCCTTGTTGGGTAAGCGCGGCGTCCATGACTGTGGCTCTGGTGTCCGAGAGTTCATGCGACCGCGCTAGGATAAGAATGTCCTCCAGGATGATTCCTGGTTGTCGCAAGATGAGGGTCCGAAGATGTTTGTTACGGCACCCTTGGATCGCTTGGGCTCTCACTTCCTTATTCTGGTCGTCATCCATGCAGGTACTGGCCAGCTCTCGCAACCTAGCGTGGAAAGCGTCCATCATCTCTCATTCTCTCTGACACGCTTGACGGAGCTTGAAACGCTCGTAATCTGGGTTTAGTTGTGGGTCAAAATGGGCATTTAATGCCCTGACAGCTGCATCATAATCGTTGGGGGGACCGGTGTCCGGCAGATGAGCGAACAACTTGTATATCTCTCCCCCCCCCAAAATGGAGTAGTAGCGACCTTTTGACTGCGCTGTCTGTCTCGCGAGTGGCAGTGAAGTAGTTGTTGAGCCTGCCAATCCAGATCGTCCACCTGGGAGACGCTGTTGCCGGATCGATGAGCTCGCTGAAAGGGGGCAACGCTGTGATTTGTGCATGTTGTGAGGCGTGTGGCGCCACTTGTTGTGCAGGGGGTGCATTTTGTTGGGCTACTGGTGCGGCCGCTGCAGCAGGGTTCATCGCGGTCTGTTGGCGTAGATGGGTCCCTGATGCACTCTGCAATGCTGATGGTATCCCTCTTCGCCACTAGGCATTGCGCGGCAAGCTTGGCAGGCTGCGTGGGCGGTCTTCCCCAGGTGAGCGTGGAGAAATGTTCACGCAGCAGGTGGCACCTCTAGCAGGCTAAGCCTTACCCCTCCTCAGACAGACAAGAGGGAACATGCAGGAGTGCATGGGCAGCAAATAGCTATTTCTGGGCAGATCCCCCACTGACACTTCCTAACATTGCAGGCAGCAGCAAACCAAGAAGCAAAGGAGATGCAGTACCTGCTAAGGCCAGCAGGTGGCGAAGCTTTAAACCACGCGGAGAAGAGAAGCAGTCGGAGGGCCGGGTGAGGTGATGTGCGTGCACGCGCGAGGCAGGAAACTTGGCCGTGTGACACCCAGAAGGCTTCTGCGGGAGGGCCGGGTGAGGCAATGCGCATGTGCGCACAAGGCAGTACACTTGGTAGCAGGGCACCCAGACGACTTCACCAAGGTGATGCACGCTTACGCGTGATGCGAGCAGCGCGGTGTCAAATGCCTACCCTCGCTCAGTGGGGCAGCGAGCAAACCTCCAGACAGCCGCCGGGCACGTGGGCGGCGATGAAACCGGAACGACGCGGCCGCCGATGCTCACCGCTCATGTGCGGTCTCCGGAACACCGCGGGAATCGGCAGGAGTGCAGCGAAGCTTCGAGCAGGGACCAGCGCTTCGGACGATGGTGAGTAAAGGCGCCCACCCTCCGTCGCCAATGTAATGTTTTGTTGGACATATACGCATATGCCGCAGGACATACGAATGAGGACACACACTCTTAGTTCACTGTGTGGGCAGGAAGTCCCGTGCGACCTCTGCCCGTTTATTTAAGCTCTCTGGCCACGCCTGGCCAGAGAGTGATACAAAGTATGTGGGTGCTTCCGGGCCATAGGACCAGTCTCTAGCAGAACAACTAGACTGCTACAGCATGTATAGTCACATGACCAGAGACTAGCACCAGGGCAGAGGCAGACACATGACCGCAGAAGGTACAAGGACAGAACACCACAGAAGAGGTATGTGGGGGCCAAGGCAGCCACATGAGACCATAATATGCATAGTGGAAAGGCAGCCATATGGCTGGAATGTATACCAGTAGTTGGTTAGTGACCCCAATAAACAAATGAGTCATAGATCACCACAGCATGTGCATGGTTCGGAGGTAGCCATATGACAACAACTGAATACACTTGGGGGTATTTAGCTGGACGCACTGCTATTTGAAAGTTCAAATGTTTGTATAGTTGTCGGGTCCTCTGGGAATCGCTCTCTGACCAAAGAGCGTAATGTAATAAAATAAGTCGGTTGCGCCACTCAACTGAGTGGAGTCCCCCGGGCTCCAATGCCCCTCAATTGGGTTTCAATAAAGTAATCAAAGGTTTTACATAGATTGATGTTTCATGGTGTTTTATTCACACACAAGTTTCTTTAAAGTTTTCTTTTAGCATTATTCCAATGCGGAGTCCCAATGCATTTCGGCATTAACATAACATGCCTTCATCAGGGGAAACACTTCTATAATGTAAACAAAAAGCGTAGCACTCAATAAATGATTCTGGACAGGTACGTGGTTATATGCAATAACTGTGATGTTACGGAATACAAAATGTTTAAAAACGATCGGTATTTGTGAGCATTATCATAAAGTACTATGCGTGGTGACAGCATTAATCCGACGTGTTTCGCAGTGAGCCGACTTTCTATTATGCAGTTGTCCGTAATATCAGGAAGGTCCGTGAAGGTTAGCTAAGTGCACTGTTGAGTAAATACAGAACGGGAATCAATTAAGCTGGCTCGGGGTGTGTTATAATAAAATATTAGTTAGAATAAGACAAATGAATTTTAAATGTGTGCTATAGTGCTCCATGCAATACAATATGCGTCGTGGCTAAAAAACATGCTTTTAGGATCGAACAGTGATGTTCTTACCGAGTTAAGCGTGATGATTCTCGCGTAGTGTGCTCCGGAAGTGAAACCCGAGCATGTAACCCGGAAGTGTATTAAATGAATTAGGGTTGCTAAGCAACCGGGGCAACGTTGTGATAAAAGTGTCAGTTGTTGGTGCTAATAAAGTTAGCTATTCCATAAACTGTGAGGAGGGTGATGAAAGGTGATAAGAGTCGAATGGTGATAAAAATAAAAACAAAAATAAAAGCGCACTGGTAATCAAAATGAAAACGGAGAGTTAAATTAACTATAGTGGTGCAGACAGAACGTGTGTAGTGGGTGATATCTGTTCCAGCAAGGAGATGGTAACAGTAAATAATAACAAGGAAAATATCTGATTGAAGGAAAGATAAATGACACATTACACGATGAATGAAACATTAAATATCATGGTGAAAAATTGCATTAAACCACATGGTAAAGGCTATAGGCAGGGCCAAGGAAGCTAATGATCAAATATTAGCGCTGTTGTTACTTTAAAGGTAACAATTAAATTCCATACAGTCATTGAGACCATTTGGCTTCATGCTACACAGAAGGGATATCCAGTAATTCTCTCTTTTGAGGAGTTCATTATGATTATCTCGACCCTCTAGTCTGGGAACTGTCTCTAATATGCAATAGCGTAATTGACTGATGCTGTGGCCTGCTTCCAGGAAATGCTGTGCCACTGTCGATTTCAACTGTTTGGTGCGAATGTTGGACTTGTGCTCGTTAAGTCGTATCTTAATCTTGCGTTCAGTTTGTCCAATGTAAACCTTCCCGCACGGGCATTTGATCATGTAAATAAGGTTTGCACTGTCGCATGTTGCTGTAGCTCTGACCTTGATATTGTTTCCTTTCATAGGGTGACTGATGGTTGTCCCCTTGATTACATTGCTACAATGGCTACAATTCCAACAGGGTACTGTCCCTTTGTGAACAGTGATTGTAGTTTCTTTGTATTTGATGAGTTCTCCAAGATTTTTGCTCCTGGTGTAAGCGAATATGGGGGTCGGAATTGAAAATATTATTAAAATCCTGTTCAATTCGCAGTATTTCCCATTGTCTTTTAATGATCTGCCTAAATTTGAAGCTAGAAGTCGAATATTTGGATACCACTGTTATGGAATCTTTGTTGGTAGGTGGACTCTTGTGAAGTAGTTGTTGTCTGTTGACATTGTTACAGCGTTGTTTGGCCAGAAAACTGCCGCTAAAGCGGAGATAATGGGCTTGATAATATGCCCTGGAGAATTCCAATAGAAGCCCATGTTCTGGTGTCAACATGGGCTTCTATTGGAATTCTCCAGGGCATATTATCAAGCCCATTAAAACCGGCGATAACTTAACACCGTCCTTGATAATATGTCCCAAAAGTCTTTCTTTGCTTAAACCCAGCACACCCTCCTCTGCACTCCCTGCAACAAAACATCTTTTGGACCCACATAACTGCCCAAATCCTGACACCCCCCTCCCCCCCCTAACCCCTCTCACGATGCAGAGCATTACCTCGGTTATGACTGGATCTGGGTGCAATGTTTTCTTCAGTCGAACTTGCCTTCTTCACCCCGCCCCCGGGTCCCTCACATACGTAACGACCCCTTTCATGTCCCACAGTTCAATGGTATGTGCCAGTCATGGCCAATGTTATGGACGGTGTAAGCCCATGATGAAACATTGGGAAGGCTAGACATAGCGCCGTGTGTAGTGACTGGGCAATGGCGAAGCCGAATAAAGATATCAAGTCGGTTTTCGCAACAAATGTTTCCAATACAACTCAGCACGTTTCTGAGAGGTAAGGTGTCTTAAAATGTATCTGCCGCGAAAAATGGCAAATTGAAGATGAAGCATGACCATGACAAAATGGATCCCTTTCTGGTAAGTCAGCACATGAGATAAATGTGCCTGCTGTGGATATTGGTGTTCACCTGCAGCTTCTCAGGCTTGAATCTTCAAAGCTTCTTGTTTGCACTCTTTTAAGACCGATAATGAGAAAAACTAAATTGAACATCAATAATAGGTGTTAATAACCTCCACAAACGAAGGTTGTCTACTTTGATTGAGTACCCCTCATGCTTACATTAAGTACTGTGCACAAAAGGATTATTTGCTTTTTGAAATCAATATGAAATAAGTCAGAAAGGCAGCTTAGTGGCCTGGGCACACAATGCCGAGAGATCAGTGCCTAACATCCAAGCCACATATTTCATTCCCGACACTATAACCCATATAAGTTGTGTGTCTGCGGTGTAGATTTATGTGTAGAGCTCCATTCCATCCAGTTTTGCTCAAAAGATGTAAACTACTACTGGATATATCTGTGTGTAACCTACAATCCAGAGGTTCCAAACCCAGTGAGGTAGCTCGGTGTATTCATGCACGAGCTTCAAGTGTCTGAATGTAACCATCAAGTCCCAGGCTCAAATTACAGTAAATTGTTAAAAACATGAAAGATATTTGCTCCATTACTTTGTATCAACAAGCATTGACATAGCCAATAGGTCTCGCTTTTGAGACCTTATAAGTATTTAGTTATGCAGCACAATATCCTTTGTGCAACAATATTAACTGTTGCATGGCTAAACACTTATAAGGCCCCAAAGGCGAGACCTATTGGCTATGCCAATGCAATAGGTCTCACGTTTGCAATACATTTTATTTATGTTTTAAAAACAAAGGCATTGTTATTCGCAATGTCAATAGCTCAGACTCGCGTAAACGCGAGACCTATTGCATTGCAAATGCTTGCCGTTAAAACGGCGATAATAGGCTTGATAATATGCCCTGGAGAATTCCAATAGAAGTCCATGTTGACACCAGAACATGGGCTTCTATTGGAGTTCTCTGCGGCATATTATCAAGCCCTTTATCGCCACTTTAGCGGCAGTTTTCTGCCGCTAAAGCGGCGATAATCTTAACACCGTTTCTTGATCATATGCCCCCTTGTTATTTTAACTATTAGCGCTAATTGCGCCTGCTGTGGCTTCTAGGGTGCACAGTCAGTGTGGAGCCAGTGTACACAATTGCCTGAGATGGTGAAGTAGTCACAATTTCTCTTGGTGAGGTGGGAAGTGGGTATACGGACAACAATCAGAGCACGTTGTACCTAGGCAAACACCCGGACTGCAAACTTTATTTAGCCCCTGCCGGTTTGGACAGAATCAAAATCGGGTTTTGATATGCCGGTTTGAATCCATATCATACTTTGAAGATGAGTACTATTTGAGTCATTTCTTTTTGCTGTTATCGGCGGGTGCTGTTTCGCAGCAACAAAAATGCCATGTTAATTAGCGGTGGTGTGCTGTGTCACTCTGTTTTATTTTGCGGCAGCTGGTCTTGCTTTGAGAAAAATGAATGTATGTATTTTGACAGAGCAAAATATGAATATTGATTTTTGATGCATCTAACCTGCGTAAAAGGAGCAAAATAGCACAACTATTATGGTAGCGCCTTCTGCAAATTACTCCCAAAATACTACCATTCAGGAATGTTTATGTACCTTTATTTGCTGGTCTTGTTAACAGAAATTAACGAAAATGAGCTCTTCTGAATCAATCACTAATGGCGGTTTTCTTGTCGTAAAGAACTTAACACCATGGGGCAGATTTATAAAGGACTTGCGCCACTTTTACGCCGCCGTTGCGTCACTTTTGTGACGCAGCGGCGGCGTAAACCCTGCACCATGTTGCGCCCCATTTACAACGTGATGCATCTAGGGAGATGCGTCACGTTGTAAAGCTTGCGCCACATGTGGGCGTACCTGCACGGTGAGGAAATTCGAAATATGGCCCGTCTTTGCTTGTAACACCACCACGCTGTTGCCCTCACTCAGGCCCCCTTCAGCATTCATAGCGTTTCGTTCACGTTCTATACTGTTGCACATATTACACGACCTTTCCTGTTTCCCCGAGCTAAGTCCACTCTGAGACCCGGCTCGAAGCAACTAATCCCCCAGATAACCATCTATTGACCCTTGGTGACCGTTCTCGGCCTCTCCAGTTGTTTTACGAATCACCATCTTCAACACGCAAACACGTCCTGTCGTAAATTAATTCAACCTAGGAATGGCTGTGCCACCTGACCTATAGGGTCGGATAGAGAACACGACCTTAGGGAAGGAATTTCTATTACCCATTGTTAGAAGGTGGTTCTGACACTATGGGCCGCCCGGATTTTTTGATTTTTGAGCACCTAATTGTTGAGCTTTTACTGTGGGGGAGCCTCATACGTTGGGACTCACCCACAGTGAACTCAGGATGTAAGAGACTGCATGGGGATTTTACTGGTGTTCCCCTGGCTTGACCAGGCCACTGCGCAGCAGCTGGAGTAAGGGACACCGGGCTACCGGGCTGGTTACATGCAGACACATGTGTACATGCGTGTGCACATGTGTACGGGCAGCTCAGGGGAGATTCCTAGCGTGTGCAGTCCAGGAGCAGCTACAAAGTGAATGGTGTGGCAGGACTTATGCAGTATTGGGTGGAATAGGCTTTATACACTGGAAACATGCCAGGGAAAGTCAGTGTGTCTTACTGTGTTTTCACTTCATTATTTCCCTAAGGGAATGTGGGGCCCATGGCTAAATTAACTTCCACAAGGCCTACAGTTTCCAGACATTCACTAAAGTCCATTGTATTGGAGGTGAAAAGAAGTATTCTGCAGAGTCCAAAGTCATATTTGTACTGCTGTTGGGTCATCCAGAACTGTCATATTTCTGTGAGCCAGCCAGGACCAGACCCAGGCTGAGGGCTGACCTCAGCTGGATGGATTGATAACCTTTCTTCCACAAGCTAGGGCCTCCTCTCCACGAAGAGAAGAAGGGAGGGGATACAGGTTCATCAATTAGCAGCTGTCACTGGGTGCCAGGCACCAGGCTGCACCAAGGAGGGAAGGCAGCGTGGGGGATGAGGCTTCAGACATGTGGCCAGAAACCCTGGACGACACCATTTTGAACAAGCTCAGAGGCTGGACAAGAAGGAGGGAGCAAGGGCAGGGACATGATGTGTCGCTGTTTGATAGGACCAACAGAGACTTCCTGCCAGCCCCCTACTCAACTTTTAAAAAGTGCTTGCACAGGAAGAGAAGGGCTCTCTGGGGTGTGGTCTGCTGATGGTGAAGGTGCTGGAGCCTGGCGCAATTGGCAGTTGGAAGGAGAGACCCCCTGACTGCCCCCAGGATCCTATCAGCACCAGAAGAAGAGCCCAGGACTGGTGCACAGAAGCAGGGGCCTCTGCGCAGGGAGAGCAGAGTCTCAGAAGAAGAGCCTGGTGAGAGGCTGGCGCAGGGAGCCAGTGAAGACAGCACCCTGCTGAATCAGAGACCCTGAGGGCAGAGGAGAGTGTTCCCAGTGGCGGGGGCTGGTAAAGAGGAACATGAAGCGCCCCATAATGCCTGGCCAGGCATTTGGAAATCTGCCGTTTTGGTGCTTTGTGGCCCCCAGAGGAGGGGGTCACCCTCACTTGTGAAAAGGTGCTGGGGGAGCGGCTGGGGGAGCACACTCTTCCCCCCCCCCCCCAGCACGAAGAAATCTGCCATTTTGGTGTCTGGTGGCCCCCAGAGAAGGGAGTCAACCTCATCTGGGAAAAGGGGTGCAGGGGGGGCTGCAGGAGACCGCAATCTCCCCCAGCAAAAAGAAGAACAGTCCACCCCTAAGTATCACGGGGCATCTGAAAGAATAACCCCTCAAGGGCTCAGCAGAAGGGCTGAGTTGGGGATGTCTGGAGAAGGGCATCCCCTGGAGGTGAAGTGGTGTAATTGCACCGAAATGCATTTACTATTGGTTATTTCTTATTAGGTGGACTGAAAGTCACATGTGTAAAGTGAAGTACCTGTGTAAGGTTATGTTAGGCTAAATGGAGTTATGTTGCTGGACCTTCCTGCTAGGGGGTCTGGCTGTATTTACGTAATCCCATGCTTTTACCTGTGATTCCTTTTAAAGTGAAGAGGCACTGCAGGAGAAGTGTAGTTGCCAGGAGTACTTCTTTTGAAGGGACTGTAAGGCACATGTGTAAGGAGATGTCATAAGCCAAGAGGGGCTATGTTGCCAGACAGTCCTGCTAGGGTGTCTGGCTGTATATGCGCAATCCTGTGATTTCATCTGTGATGCCTTTAGGGGCTGTAATTGCAATGCATTCAAATGATCAACCAAGGTGATGAGTACTGTCATTCTAAAGTGTGCGTAAACATGGATTCTTGCTGCTGCGCTTAGGTGAAGACCCCAGACTGCTAGCCCTTAAGATATAGAGGTGCATACTTTATGGTCAGTAGGAGATGCTCAGTCAGGGTCATGTGTCACCAAGGCAGGTTTACCCCTTTTTAATGCTTGTTGAGGTAATGGGTTGGGTCGCCACTGGGATGGTGCCAGTGCGCAGGGCCCTCGCTCCAGGTTATGTTCAACTAACTGCATTGGGGGCAAGTTGATGTGCCTACATGGGAGTGGTGGTACTCGACCCCACCCCCCCCTGCGGGAGGGGTGGAGATGTTATGCAATGTCACAAATAAATTCCAACAGCTTATGTATATTTGTAAATTGGTGCATAGTATTGAGTGGTGTGTGTGTTTAATAAATGTACTCTTACTTTTATAAAGCAAAGTACAGACTGGACAATCAATTATTGAGTGTTATTTTTGTGCACCTGCAAATGGCGATTACTAGCCCACACCACCTCCCTTGAGTAAGCCTCAGACTGCTCTGCAACGCTACCCTCTGAGAGTCAGGCGCTACAATTGGGTGTTTGGTTCCCAGTGAAGGACAAATGTAGTCATGTTATTTGTGCAGGCCTCACAGATGCTGCCTCGTTTTCCAACACCCATTATCCTGTATCTTGTACAAAGAATGTTTTCTTGTGGATGATTTGTATTTTTATTGCACCTTGTGGGGGTTGTTGCTTTAGGGGATTTAAGCGCTACAAAAGACTGTGAGCCACGGATTGAAGTGGCAGTCTCCTGAGAACCTACCACCGATGTACTTCTAGGACAACTGTACTTAGCTGCAGCTAGAAAATTTAAGTTCCTATGCCAGACAGAGTGTTCCGTGTCTCTGTAATTTGGAAGGCGAACTCAGAAGATTTCAGGCGTACCCTGCGCCGCTGGGCTTTAAAAGCCTGGTTCTTCAATTTGGTGCCCTCTGTGAGGCCACTTCAGAGGTCGTGGGTACAGCCCGAGGATCGTGAGGAGCCCCGCAAGGAAATTCCGGAGGACGCGCACCACGTGATCGACCCCTGCATGTCGTAAGTGGACCGAAGGTTTTTTACCGTGTGGCTTCTCCCTCCCAACGGCTGAAAAGACCTGCTGCCCTGACTGCGGCCACGCTTTGGCTCCCTTTGGTTATTTGTATCGCAAGACATCAGACAGACCTCTGTTGGCGTACGGACACATCTGGATAAGTTAAGTATAGTGGCCACTCCTTTGTCTTTGTTTTGTTTTGTTCGACCTTTGCAAAAGCCGAAACCGAGGGGTGAGTGCAGTTTGTGTACGATAAAGTGACTATTTAAACCCCTTGAAGTTTGTACAGAAACTAGTGTTGCAGCGATGCCTGGTTTCAGTAAATTTGGAAATTGGTTTGGTTGTAATCGCGATAGGGCTTCCTGACTGGAGGATTCTTGTCCAATTCCTCCGGCCGGAACTCCCACTTATGAAGTATATTCTAAACATGGTATTGGCCCCATAGCTTTTAATGAGGCGTGGGTTCGCTACACTAGAAAATATGGTGTTTTAAGATGGCCGCAGAACGGCAGTTATGAGCTCAACATTTTAGATAATTTGGAGAACACTTTATTTAAACGAAAAGCCCGGCCGGCTATGTTTGACTCTTTTCGCCTATGGCGGAAGGAGGCCAAACAGAAAGAAATAAAACAAGCAAAAAGGGATAGGAGGGATAAGTCTATTTTGCAAGCTGCGCAACAGTTTAAAAATAACGAAACCGATCATGCGATTGAGGTCTCAGATAGGCAACATCGTATGGCGGTAGATAAATGTTATCCAGTGTTGCCAACTTTTCCCTGCGGAGAAAAATGTGGACCCTGAGAAGGATCCTTTCAAGTTTCATCTGCTGAGATTACCCCCGCCCTATGCGCAGGGAGCTAAGGTACCTTTTGGATTACCGCCTGCCCCCGGAGCGAATGCACCTTTATTGTTAGCACCTGCCCCACCTGTACCGCCTTTTGTCCCACCTGTCGCTCCCCAACCGGTTCCTGCACCCTCACCACAGTCTTCTCTGGCATTGCCGAGCTCTCCCTTACCTTCGGCTCCCTCTGTAAATATTACTTCCTCTTCTGCTCCGCCTAATATTCTGTCTCCTGTTCTAATGACGAATTCTCCCTCCGCTTGGAGGCGAATGATCGATACCATTTCTGGCCTTTTGTCCCCTCTCTTCGGGACATTTCAAATGACCCCGGTTCCTCCTCGTAGACAAACTCGTAGTCAGTTACCAGGTCCGGAGGAACGGGAAGTGCTAGACCTTCAAGCCCGAAGGTGGATCACGAATGGCCCCCAGTATAGTGTGCAAGATATTATGGTCACCTTTCGGCAGTTTGAGGCACCAACGTAGAGATATGTTTTTGATGCTATGTGTGAAATTTTAAGTGAAGAGTGGGAGGATATGGGTTTGGGACGAGTCCCTCAGGGCCTGCTCGATGTACAGGCCGAGTTTGATAGAGGACTGATTGTGGGCGCAGAGGTCGAGGACGCGGTAGGAACACTTGTCACTTTTAGAACGATGCTTGCCTGCCGGTCCTTGCCGAAAAGCGATCCCTCCGTCAGGCGAAAATTAAAGCACTATCCCATGAGAGAGGTTCCCCCAGTGTGGAGAGAGGAGGTTGCAGCCCAGGCTCCTAATCCTCTTATACCTGCTCACTTTCAACGCGTGTGGGTACACGTTCCATGGAAGCGATCTGAGGTATTGGCCCTTAAACAGTCGTTACCGGACCCCTGTAAAAATCCTGCAGGGTACTACAAAGAGTTGTCTGTCGATGCATGTATCATGAATTTGGCCGATATAGACATGCTAATGGGTAATGTGGTCCCACAACCGTTATGGGCTAGGATTCGGAAGGAGGACCATGTAGGGGAACTGGGGGGTGATTGGGCTGCCATACTCGCCGCGGACAGACTCCAAGTGGGTGGTGCCAAACCTGAACCTCTAATTACAGAACTCCCAGCTAGGATCATTACCTGACTGAAGACTATGATGCCCCCTCTGCGAGTTAATTGGGATAAGTTAGCAGCTTGTAAGCAGAAGGCGGATGAAAACGTCGTTTCGAGACGTTCATCGATCATAGTGGTCAGGATATGAGCACGGAAGGTGGCCAACGATTGTTTGTAGACAAATTTGTGTCTAACTTGGTTCTGGAAATATCTAATAAGTTGAAGAATTCCGAAAGCGCGTGGGCGGTCTCCTCTTCGGCCCAGATATTGGCTACTGCCCAGTATTATGAAAATAGGGATAAAGAAGAAAGAGAGAAACTTGATAAAAAGACCAAAGAGTTGAAAACGAAAGTTCTTTTGCAACAGGCTTATCCTCCTCGCCCTGCCCAACGTGAATATCAGCCGTCTCCACCATACCAGAGACAGTCACAGAGGGCTGGGCCTTTCGTTCCCCGACCCCCACTGGGCCAAAATCAATGCGCTTACTGTAAAGAAGAAGGCCATTTAAAGTATAATTGTCCGGTTCTGTTACAGCGCTCGAGCGGTATTCCCGCGTCACGAGGCCAGAGTGGTTATCAGTCAGCATCAAGAGGTAGAGGACGAGGTACGCCACCTAATAACCAACGTTCCATGCCCCCTGGAAACTCCACGAAATATTTTGATCAGCAAAATGTCCAGTCTACCAACTATTACAACAGTGATTACTATACTGAGGATGAGAGTCAGAATTCCCAACCTAACTAGGACAGCCATGGACAAAGTAGGGAGTAGTATCAGTTCCAGTGGACCAGAGTGGGCCCTATGTTAATGTGGAAGCACTAGGTGTTACAGAGCCTTTCCTATTAGACACTGGTGCAACAAAGAGCTCTATGATTCACTCTAAACTCCCTGGGGCACCTTTGTCTGGCTGTACAAATGTTTCTGTAGGTTTTTCTGGCGCCCCAGTTCAAAACCCAGTTTCATGCCCTTTGCCCATTTCAATAGGTCCTTACAAGTTGGAGGCCCCGCTCCTTTTAACGACTGGTTGTGGTGAAAATTTGTTGGGCTTAGATTTATTGAAGAGATTGTATGCGACATTACATTGTTCCCCTTCTGGTGTACGTCTTACCTTAGGTAAGAAATTGGCCTCACCGATGTACTTGTCTAAAGATCAGCTTCCCCCTGCATTACAATCTCTTCCAGCCACCCTCTGGGCCACCGGCCCCAATGATGTGGGCCTCCTGCGGATTTCTCCCTACAGTGTAACACTCAAGCCTAATACTAAATTTCCTCGCATTCCACAGTATAAAATTTCCAGTGACGGCGAGAAAGCTCTTTTGACTATAGTCCATGATTTGGTACAAAACTATGTGATTGAAGAGACTAGGGGAAATGTATGTAATAGCCCCGTTCTGCCTGTTTTTAACCGAACCAACCCTTCTCAGCCACCTGTCTACCGTTTTGAGATTGATCTCAGAGGGGTCAACAAGATTGTGATACCTCAATTCCCTGTTGTCCCGGATATTAATGCCCTGCTGACGATGATACCAGCCTCAGCTTCCCGGTTTTCCGTCATTGACCTCAAAAATGCTTTCTTCAGCATTCCCATTGCTGAGGAAAGTAGGGATATTTTTGGCTTCTCCTTAGCAGGCCGAAGCTTCCGGTTCAAGCGAGCTCCTCAAGGCTATTGCGAGAGCCCCTCCATTTATAGTCAAGCATTGAAATCGCAGCTCGATACTTTGTGTTTACCAACAGGAGCCACTCTCATACAATATGTGGATGACCTGTTGGTTGCAGCAGATTCTGAAGACACTTGTAAAAAGGCTACCATTTCACTGCTACGCCACTTATCTGACCACAACCACAAAGTTTCACCATCAAAATTGCAATATTGTTGCCAAGAGGTTACCTACCTAGGTCATCTCTTGTCAAAGGAGGGACGGCGATTGACCCCAGAACGTATCCAAGCAATTGCCCAAATGCCTATTCCATGTACGCAAAGAGAGGTGCGTGCCTTTTTAGGTATTACCTCTTATTGTAGACAATGGATCCCCAATTTTTCCCTCCTGGCAAAACCCTTGTTGGCACTTACTCTTAAAGATACACCACACCCGCTTCCATGGACTGCGGAATGTCAGAAAAGTTTCACTGATTTGCGCACTGTCTTGTGCTCTGCCCCTGTGTTAGGTACTCTTGATTACAGTATACCTTTCACACTCTATGTTCATGAGAATGAAGGTTGCGCGTTATCAGTGTTAACGCAACAATTTGGGGACAAGCAACGCCCCTGTGCCTATTTTTCGGCCACGTTAGATCCAGTGGCCAAGGCATTACCTAGCTGTTTGAGGGCTACAGCAGCAGCGGCAGTTTCCATTCGCCAGTCTGCTGGATTGGTACTAGACAATACCCTTATGGTCATGGTACCGCATGCTGTAGATACCCTCCTAAATAGAACAAAGACTCAACACCTCACGAGTGCCCGCCTTTCGGGGTACGAATTGACACTCTTGGCTAGTCACATACACATTAAGCGATGTAATACCTTGAACCCGGCAACATTGCTGCCAATTCCAGTAGAAAATGACACTCAGGAGCAACACGACTGCTTCCTCCGCACGGAGGAAGAGACAAGAGGCAGAGTTGATTTGAAGGATACTCCACTCCCGTACCCGGATGGGACCTTATGGGTGGACGGCTCTTGTTTTAAGCTTCCCAATGGTGAAACGACCTCAGCCTATGCAGTCACTACCTTATACACTATCGTAGAAACAGCGCGTATTATACATAACTCAGACCAGGCAGCCGATTTGATAGCACTGACTAGAGCTTGTGTGTTGGCTGAAGGAAAAAGGGTGAATGTGTATACTGATAGTCAGTATGCGTTTGGAGTGGCCCATAGTTTTGGCCGCCTGTGGAAGGAAAGAGGGTTCCTCACATCCCATGGCACTAAGATACAGCATGGCCAATTGGTAAATGACCTCCTTGAATCGCTCACCTTGCCCACTCAGATAGCGATTGTGAAGTGTAGTGCACATAAGAAGATCATTGATGATGTAGGTCAAGGAAATGCTTTCGCAGACCACATAGCAAAAGAGACAGCTAGAGACACTACAAGCCGCATGTATGTTGTGGGCTCTGCTAGATGAGTTGCACGAGGAGGGATATGTGAGAATACTGTGGACAGTGTGAAAATGATCCAGGCAGAGGCCACAGAGAAAGAATTGAGTATGTGGAAAGAAAGTATAGGAAGATTGGATGTGACAGGGTGCTGGACAGACTTGTCAGAACATCAACGCTGGTTGTTACCAGATGCTTATGTACTCCCAGTAGTTACCATGGCACATGGTCCAGCCCATATTAGCGCTAAAGGTATATGCAAGCTTCTGGCTCCGGTATGGAAGAATGTGGGGATCCCTAAATGTGCGGACAATCTGGTTAAGCATTGTATTGTATGCTTGATGCATAACCCAGGGAAGGGAACACCAACACCAGCAGGACACTTTGCTCCCCCAACTTACCCTTTTGAGGTTTTACAAATAGATTACATCCACATGGAACGATGTAACAATCTGAAGTACATTCTTGTTGTGGTATGTGCCTTCTCCCGATGGGTAGACGCCTATCCCCTGAAAGATAATACTGCTCTATCCACGGCAAAAGTCCTTTTGAAGGAGTTTCTGCCAAGATTTGGGTTACCAAGAATTATTTGGAGTGACAACGGAAGTGAGTTTGTGGGTCAGATCATGCAGAAAGTATGTGCAGGCCTTGGCATTCAACAACAATTCCACGCAGCAAACCATCCTCAGTCAGCAGGTTTGGTGGAATGCTATAATGGCACCCTTAAGCTTAAGCTGGCAAAAATACAAGCCAGCACGGGTCTTGCCTGGCCTGATGCCTTGCCCTTGGCTCTCTTATCCACCAGAACAACCACCCATTCCCGTATGGGACTTAGTCCTTATGAGGTTGTCTTTGGACACCCTGCAAATGTTTGGGGAGTCCCAAGCCCAAAGAAATATTCCGAGATAGAGCATCCATTGTTGATTGACTATTGACATGATCTAACCACTAAGTTACGTGTCCTTCATCAACAGGTACAAGATACTTTGCCCCAGGCTTCAACGGATCCTGGTCACACCATACGGCCAGGAGACTGGGTCTGTGTCAAAAACTTCCAGAGGTCAAAGAACTTGGAACCTCGCTGGAGAGAACCCCATCAAGTGCTCCTGACAACGCGTACTGCAGTAAAGGTGGTCGGCAAAAAGAACTGGGTACATGGGGTACATTGCAAGAAAGTGCCCCTACCATTGCCTTATGATCAATGGGTTCATCAACAAACTAGTGACTCTGAATCCGGAAAAATACCAAAATTTGGACTATTCAGCGATGCACGCCTAGACTTTGCCGGAGCAGGACAAGACGACGACAACGCCCTCCAGACAGCTATACCACCGGCAGTGAAATTGGACACTACTAAACCACATCTCCTTTTCCAAGAACAAACTGTACCTGGTTCCCAGAGGTACGATTTGAGGCGCAGACTGAACAAAATACCTCAATAGTGCTTCATTGATTTTTGTCTTTATCCCGATTTCCACATGATTGCAGGGCCGTGATCGTAAGTCTCAGAATTGTGACCCAAATGTGGCTCTAGGCCTGTGGGACTTGTAGGAAAGTATAAAGAACTACAGACAATCACAGCTGAGTGAAGCAACCTCCCGTCACGGGCAATATTTAGAGCTGGAAATGACTGTTAACAAAGGAATGGACAAAATACAAACAATGAGCACGAAGCATTGTAAATTATTGCATAATTGTTTTATAGTGGTTTTAATAATATTGATTTTGATATGTATTATATTGTCTTGTATAGGATGGGGACTACACGTAATTTTTACACAGCCTATTCCCAAAGTTACGGTTGAAATGCATACACATGGCACTCTACCACCTCATGTTGAGTCAAGAAGGAGTGAATTCCGCAACAACACATTTGTTTCCATGCTACACCAACATCAATTGGCCACTAATGCGACGAACTGTTGGGTTTGTGGTCTTCTGCCAAGTTCAGTGAATACTGGAATGCCATACATCACCCTTCCTTTTTCATTTAATGGCTCTTGTAGTGCATGGTGGGAATTGAGCGCCAGTTGGGTCTTTTCTGGAGATGGGGATACACGAGAAGTAAGGAGCTTGGGAGTACATCTATACCATTTATGTTGGCGAGACAGAAAAAGGATATATGGAACGGATAGTGAGAAGTCAGAATATGCAGATCGCCAAACCAAATCTACGGATTTGTATTTTCTGCCCTCTAATAGAACTTCTTGAAAAGGGCAAACTTTTCTAGTGGTACCTGGACGAGCACCATTCTGTATTAGGAAAGGAGGGTTAGACTATAAAGGTACAAGCAATTGCCAACATATTGTGACCTTAAATGGGACAGATTGGCCTTGTATGGTTCCCTCACGTAATACATACTTCGTGTGTGGAAATAAGGCTTACACTTCTCTACCTGGTAATTGGAGAGGCACTTGTTATATCGCTTGGTTGTTGCCCCCTACATATATAGCAGATGCCAAGCATCATTTACAGAAAAGAGAGGTGGCGTCTGGCCAGGATACGTCAGGACAAGAAGTCGGGATGTCTTGAAAGGACTCATTCCATTCTGGGGCTCAATAGACAACAGTAGAGACATAAGACAACTAATTTGAGTTGTAGAAGCCACTGTCAATGAAACAGCTGGAGCTTTGAGTAACATCACTGCAGAACTCGCTGCTGACCGCCTTGTCACGCTTTAGAATAGGATGGTATTAGATATCATCCTTGCTGACCGTGGGGGCGTATGCAGATTGATCGGATCTAGCTGCTGCATTTTTATTCCAGACAACGCCCCTACAGTATACCAAGCCATCTCTAAGCTACATGAGATCGCTGGGTCCGTTCACCAGGATGAAGGGAATTGGTCTCTGATGGGATGGTTTGGGGGACTACTGTTTACATGGGGATGGAAGATTCTTACCTTTGTCGGAGCGACTTTGGCTATTCTCTTCTCATGTTGCCTTTGCCTACAATGTGGTCCAGCTATATGCGGACTCTGCGCCACCCTGTGTGTTCCAAATCCGGTATCACAGAAAGCAGCAAACACAAAGATGATGCTGCAGCAACAGCTTGTAGATTTCATGGCTATTGAAGTTGATTCAGATTAACACCAGCCTCTGGGTTCTTTGCCTGAGTAATGGCAAAAGGAAGGTCTGAGGAAATTCGAAATATGGCCCGTCTTTGCTTGTAACACCACCACGCTGTTGCCCTCACTCAGGCCCCCTTCAGCATTCATAGCGTTTCTTTCACGTTCTATACTGTTGCACATATTACACGACCTTTCCTGTTTCCCCAAGCTAAGTCCACTCTGAGACCCGGCTCGTAGCAACTAATCCCCCAGATAACCATCTATTGACCCTTGGTGACCGTTCTCTGCCTCTCCAGTTGTTTTACGAATCACCATCTTCAACACGCAAACACGTCCTGTCGTAAATTAATTCAACCTAGGAATGGCTGTGCCACCTGACCTATAGGGTCGGGTAGAGAACACGACCTTAGGGAAGGAATTTCTATTACCCATTATCCTGTATCTTGTACAAAGAATGTTTTCTTGTGGATGATTTGTATTTTTATTGCACCTTGTGGGGGTTGTTGCTTTAGGGGATTCAAGCACTACAAAAGACTGTGAGCCACAGATTGAAGTGGCAGTCTCCTGAGAACCTACCACTGATGTACTTCTAGGACAACTGTACTTAGCTGCAGCTAATAAATTGAAGTTCCTATGCCAGACAGAGTGTTCCGTGTCTCTGTAATTTGGAAGGCGAACTCAGAAGTTTTCAGGCGTACCCTGCGCCGCTGGGCTTTAAAAGCCTGGTTCTTCAACGGGGGGGGGCGTTCCGGCGCAGGAACGCCTCCGAAAAGTGGCTGAGTGAAATCTACAAGTCACTTTTCCGGCCATGCTGCGTCAAAACCATGCGCCTGTTTGAAGCAGGCGTAAGGATTGACGCAGCATTGTAACAATAGGGCACCCCCGAGCCTTGCTGGAGCTGCGTCACGCTTGCGACGCAACTCCAGCAATGCACCAACCTTCCGCCAAGCGATGCGTCACGCATCTGTTTATCCTTGCGCCAAGATGCGCTGCATTGTAAATGCGGCGCATCTATTGTGGCGCAAGGGTAAAGTTTTGTGACGCATATTTCCTGGCGCATCCCTGCTGATTTGCAGGGATGCGCCAGGAAACATAAATCTGCCCCCAAAATCGGCCCTTAATGCCTTAAAACAAGAACACACTTTGCTATGCTTGACTGAACCAGGCACCATAAGAGTGAATCACTGTGGTGTTGGAATGAGATCCAAAGATATGACCTTGTAGCCCCCAGCAATTCACCATAGCTGCCGACTGGCCTCATGGTGTGTGTGAACCCTACATGTTTTTTTTCTAGTTACTCAACCACACTTCTGGTGCAGGCATCTTTAATGCCATACTCATAACTCTAGGGGCAAAACAAAAAAAAACTGCCTGGCCTTGGCAAGCCTGTGATATATATTTTGTTTATTTTTATTTTGCAAACATATGCAATAGATATTAAAATTGTAAAAATAAACACAAAGTAAAACTGCTGCCATCTAAAGGTGGCGTGCATATGTTTGCAAAAATAAAAAATAAGTTTAAAAAATCACATATCGCAAAAATAACAAGCACTCCATTAATATGTCCATTGGCATAACCAATACAAAAATAAACCAATAAAACATGAAATGATTTCAGAAATGAAAGCAGATACTGCCCTGAACAAAAGCTATATATCGCATAACAAAGATACATACATGTGCATTCATTAATAAATATGTATTTGTAGTATGATTTTTTGAAAACCAGTGAAAGAGCTAAAGTTATCTCTAGGCCAGAATTCAAAGTGTTGTTTGTTAAAAGCCGGGACTGTCTGCTGGTATGTATGAATGGTGGCGATTTGGCATCTTATTTTGAATGTTGTAGATTGTATTTCTGTTAAGCACAGGATTCAATTTTGTGCCCTTCTTTCCTTTTCTCCTATCGCAGCAACCAAGAACGTAAGGTTCTGCTATTATAAGTGCACCATATCCTGCCCGCCAGTCATACACACTTATGTTTAGCTGAATTATCAGATTGTCCAGAGCCTAAAGTTTCCAGATAACTCCATATTCCGTCTTCGGCTCCCCTTTAACAACCTGCTACATTCTGGGACTTGCAGTCTATCTTGGTTCACTTCGAGTGAAATATTTGGTCTACAACATCTGAAAACCCCATTGGTATAAGGAAAGCTTAGGACTGGAGCCTGGTGTGTAAAATGACATGGGTTAGGCTGTTTGGCTTATCTGAGTAATATCTCCACGGAGCTATTGAAGCATATGCAGTGAAAGTTGTTACGTAGAATTTCCGTACCTGCTGCATCTACTCCTGGTGCCTCAAGTTTAGAATGAAAACTCCCAAGAAAGGGGTACATAGGGGTTTGAAAGAGTATGTGATGAGTGTTCTCTCAAACACCACAGTTTATGTTTTTCACACTTTTTACGTTCGATATTATGTTTTTGCTATGTCTCCACTTACGCAATTCCTTCAACGCCATAAGTGAAGGGAAACATGGCTTGAAAACTGTGTATCTCTGTCTTCTTTATTTAGTTAAAACAGTGGAGTATCCCTCGCAGTCTTCTGGTTGTGGTTCCTGCCGGTCAAACCCAACTAGGCCCACTGGTTACTGGGTCATTGTGAGATGGTGCGACCAGAAGCATATGCAGCGTTTTCACTGCATGTAAATATATCGGACTGGAGCCGGAGTCACATCTACCACCGTTATTTGCGGTCGCAAATGGGTAATCGGCCCGTTTGCGACCACTATTTGGAAGGTGCGTGCCAAGGGCATCTTTTCGTAATAGCAAGTC
This sequence comes from Triturus cristatus, assembly GCF_964204655.1. Lineage (NCBI taxonomy): Eukaryota > Metazoa > Chordata > Amphibia > Caudata > Salamandridae > Triturus > Triturus cristatus. The sequence goes on from NC_140579.1 coordinate 754,158,101, forward strand.
ACAGAGGTCTGTACCATTAATTTGCAACCACAATTGTCGTCGCAAAACACTTGCAGTTTACCACTGATTATAAATCAGTGTTAAACAACTACAAATGGGAAGAGGTCCCCTGGGGACCTCTTTCCCTTTGTGACTAGCAGCGAAAATATTTTGTAAGAGGCAGTGGTCTGTGGGACCCCTACCTACTCTTAACAAATGAACCAGAAACATTTAATTTTTCTTTTCTAAATGCATCCCGTTTTCCTTTAAGAAAAACGGGCTACATTTGAAAAAAAAATGCATTTAAAAAGCAGTCACAGACATGGTGGTCTGCAGACCTAAGCAGGCCACCATCCCTGGGAGTGCTAGCCATTTCCAGTGGGTCACAAATTGCGACCTGCCTCATGAATATGAATAAGGCAGGCATTTTGCGACCCCATTAGGAATAGCAAACAGTTTCTTAGACACTGTTGTACATTCCATTTTGCGATTTGCTAGTTGCAAATCGCAAATTGCCACAATTTGAGACTTGAAAATTGGAAGGGTCGTACATCTGGACCTAGGATTTCTAGAATTGTCCTCTGAGTGTATAGTTTCAAGTGTTCTGTCTCCTTTGTTTCTTTATGTAGTACATCCTGTAATTTATTCTTCGTCCCCTTTCTTACACATCTGCTTATCTATCTGACAATGTAACTCTTACGCATACAATTCTCCATTGTTATTGCTCCTCTCCTTTCGACCCTGATTCCCTCCAAATGTTAAGAGTTTGTAATACAGTTTTTTTTTTGAACGTGTAATATCTCAGCTCTTTTGTATAAAGAAGTGATGTACTGCATTCCAAAAGTTTGGAAGTGTGGAGCTTTATCTGCCTCACAATAACCTTACCTTGCATCTTGTATATTTTCTGCCTATCTCATTGTTTCATAACATTCCTTTGCCTCTTTTATTATGTGCATATCTGCTTTCTTTCAACATTACCTGCCCCTGACTGATTAAGACAATTCTGACTGAAAGCCGCCACAGTACAATATATGAGTGACTGTGTGCTTTCATCATGCAGTGTACTGCGCTCTGTGTTCCAGGCAGTGGCAATTTTCTGCTAAAATACCCCCAACCTCGCTCCCTCCGGAAACGGATACATCTTTGTATAAAATAAAATGTATAACATTGGTGAAGGTTATACATTGCCTTGCTGCACCACCAGTCACTACCACCTCTGTATTGACTATCCATCTATTTACTCACGCCCCTTCTCAACACTGTCCTCTATGGTGTAAGATTTATTGGTGAAATCCAAAATAAGTCAGCGCACAACATATAAAATACACAAAAAGACTCTTATGTAAAATAAGTGTTGACAAAATACACTACCAATATGAAACAATTAGTGCGTGCAAACCAGAAAAGGTAGCCAACCTTAAACACAATACTGGAAAGCAGGTGAACCAACACTTGTATATCAGATGCACAGCTGTAGTAGAAAATGAAAACTCATAAATACTGTACACTAAGCAGAAGAAACAGTCATCATTTGAGAAAAAACATTCAACATCGCATATTATGATTAAACAAAAGTAATGCTCCTTTAATTGTTGTGCTGTGAACAATGAAAATGAAATACAATTAAATTTGTTGTTGAACTGAAAAATTACTGAAATCCTTCATAGAACATGTCAGTGATAAATTTCAATTAATTTGAGGAAAAATCATCAACAAAACAGTTGTGTTACAGAAGAGATTGACGTTGCTGCGATCCATGCCCAATGCATTTCGGGATTACCCAGAATCCCTTCTTCAGGGGCCTATATTGAAAAAGTTAAAAAAGAAGGAGCAAATATACACATCGTTTTGAAACATCAAATGTATATAGACAAGGGAGAAGGAGAACTTGGTATTCTATGTCCGGTTTATTGATGATATTTTTTTTGATTTGGAAAAACTCACAATCATCACTTGAATCTTGCATCAAGGAACTGAATGACAAAAATCTACGGATTCAATTGACACACAACATCAGTGTTGAGTCTTTACCTTTTTTGGATGTATTGATTACCAAAAAGAGTAATTCTTTGATGACCACTGTTTATTCTAAACCGACAGACCGGAATAATCTTTTAATGTATTCCAGTCTTCATCCACCTTCATTGTTACATAATTTGCCCTTTTCGCAGGCTTTACGCACCAAAAGAATTACATCTGATTTTAATCAGTTGGATGAGGCACTATCTGAGCAGTGTACCAAATTCAAATCACGTGGTTATCCGGAACACGTGTTAGATTCTGCAGTGGTTAAGACCAATCAAATTGAACTCAGTGAATTGCTTTCTCCCAAACCGGATACGAAAAAAACACAAAATCGACAAGTTTTTGTTTCCAAATATTCCACAAATTCGGTAAATATCAGAAAAATCATTAAATCCAGATGGGAATTACTCCAACAAGAATCAGAGTTTAATGGTTTATTTGCTGAACCACCTCTTTTTGCATACACACGCAGCAGGAACATCAAAGATTTGTTAAAAAGAACTCATGTCGTTAATCTAGTACCATTTTCTGGAATGCGTAAATGTCATAATTGCGCTAACTGTCATAATGTGATTACCGGTAACGTCATCAACCACCCACATTCAGGTAAACCCATCTCGCTTAAACATAATGGAGACTACAAAAGTGTCAATGTGATTTACACTATTAACTGTCCCTGCGGATTTTTGTACGTTGGCAAAACTTCACGGAAAATTAAGATTTGCATTTCCGAACATAAAAGCTCTATCCGTACTAAAAGTCTGAAGTCTTATTTAGTATCACACTGGCTACAACATCAGCACACAATTGCTCAATTGAAATTCATGATCTTAGAAATCATTTCAATACAATCAGGTTTAGACACCCCCAGGTTATTAGCCCAAAGGGAAGTGTGGTGGACCAAATATTTGCATACTCTAGTTCCTGCAGGGCTCAATGACAAATTGGAAATGTTGTATTTTTTATAAAGTATCGAGTCTGTAAGTACGGTCTTTTTCACACAATTATCAGCTACTTCTTTTTTGGTTGGTTTTATGTTGTCTCGTTGCTTATTTCACTTCAGATTTTTCTATATTATTCATCAATCTTGAAATTTGACTCAGTTTGTTACATCTTCATTTGCACTCTATTAACATCACTTTTGGTTTGTCTTTATTATTACTTTGCACTCTATCTTGTTTTGTGATCAGGCTCCTGATTTCTTAAGGAGGATTGGTGCTATTAGCTTGTTGTTTTTGGTTCTTAGCTTCACTTTCCATATCCATGGTGTGAGTTATTGACAAAATATTTTCTCTAGATTCATTTAATTGCCCATCATTATCAACACCGTTAACCGTTAGGGACGTATACTTGCTCACTCACTATCGTGACTCGTTATGAGTGCCCCACCACACTTGCTTTACAGTATTCATTACATTTTTT